>NC_056741.1:373228771-373306271 GCF_019279795.1 Protopterus annectens
TGTGCTGAGGAGGGATGCTGAGTATATTGGGAAAAAGATGCTAAGGATGAAGCTACCAGGTAACAGGAAAAGAGGAAGGCCTAAGATAAGGTTTATGGATGTGGTGAGAGAGGACATGCAGGTGGTTGGTGTGACAGAGCAAGATGCAGAGGACAGGAAGAAATGGAAACAGGTGATCTGCTGTGGTGACCCCTAACGGGAACAGCCAAAATAAGATGATGATGATGATGATGATGATTATGGGCTGCAGAATGTTTAATGGAAGAACTGAGTCCAGATGATTGGAAGAGCATCCTCCTTTATTTTTAATTATTATTTATTTGTTTATTTAACATTTGTTTACCAGGATTGTCCAACTGGATACCAGGTGTCCTTTTTCAGCAGAGTCCTGGGGAGAAAAGCTCCACAAGGTTACCGAGTAATTTAATAAAAAATAGTTAACAAAGTTTAACTATGTTCAACAATAATTTTAAGAATTGACAATAGTTTAGAGAGTTTGACAAGTAGTTAGCAGAAAATTGATCTCAAAATCATTTATAGGTGAGTATAAGTAAAGTATATATACCATCAACTTCACAGAAATTAGAGAATACTAGATATTTACACTGTATTCAACCTGCATATGGGTGGAGTATAAGACAGTGGAAATGTGTTCAGTAAGGGTATCTAGTGTAATAGGCAGGAAGAGGTAGGTTCAGGGAGGGTTGTCACAATTACATTGATGGTTTTCATGAAAGTGTGATTTAAGAAGTTTTTTATGAATGTAGCCTGTGGTGTGGGGGTAAGGTGTTCCATATTTTTGCAACTTCGTAAGGGAATAGAGATTCCCCTGAGCTGTTTTTACATGGAATGACTTCTACTAGGGCTTTGTTACTGGATTGTAGTTCCCTATTGGTGCTATGGACATTTAGTAGGCCTGTTAGGACAGGGGTTTTGTCCAAGTGGTACAGTATTTGATGGGTTAAGTTGAGTCAGTGTTAGTAAAGTAGTTTAGGGAATTCAAACCAGTGTAGCTTATGCAGGGATCAGCAGTGGTGAGAGTGTGATTTTGCATTTTTTGCAAACCTAGCTATTTTGTTGCAACATGTTGAAAGTTTGTTAAGGTTGGTCTTATTTAGATTTGTTAATACTGGGGATGCATAAAGTACGGTTGATAGGAGGTGAGTTCTGGCTATGGCAGTTCTGGATTCAGGTGTTAGACATTTTTTGCTACGATAGAGGCAGCCTAGCTTTTTGTGGACTTAAGAGTTTGTTAGGGCTATGTGTTTATTGTATTTAAGTTGGTGGCCAGTTGTAATTCCTAGCAGTTTGGCCTCAGAGACAGGTGTTATGAGGGTCTTATTAGCTGAGAGAATGGAGAAGGTGAAGTCTATAGTCTTTGTTGGGTTGAATAGTATTAGCTGTTTTTTTTTTGGGGGGGTTAGTATTAGCTGTGAATTGTTTAGCCAGTTTTCTATTTCTGAGAAGGATTCTTGGTCTTGGGTTTGTAGAAGGTGGATGCTGGGTGCAGTGCATATGAGGGTAGGGTCATCTGCGTATTGCATAATGTTGGCTTTTGTGGTTGGCAAGAGGAGTTGGCTTGTAAAGACATTGAATAAGAAGTGGTCAAGTATGGACCTTTGAGTTACACTGCATTTGGCTGGGAGTAGGGGGATAGAGAGTTGTGCCATTTAACAGATAGAGATCAGTTGCCTAGGTAGCTACTGAACCATTGTAGTGCAGTATTATCAAGGTTGAGTTTAGAGAGGAAAGATAATAGTTTATTGTGGGAGACGTTGTCAAATGCTTTCAATAGATCTAGGAAGGTGGCAGAGACAAGTTTCCCTTGGTTTCTGTAAGTGTTTATGGTACTGCTAGAGTTAATGAGGGCAGTGGTGATGCCATGGCCAGGTCGAAATTCATGCTGAGATTGGGAGAGTAGGTTGTTAGACAGTAGGTGGGAGAGGAGTTGGTGATGGATGCATCTTTCTAGGATTTTTGATAGGGGTGAAAGGATTGTGATGGGGTGGCAATAGTACTCCTATAGAATTGCTTAGTCCTGGTAGGCATATCACAGTGTATGGGTATTTATTACACAGAGAAGTCACAGATGTGTGGCACAAATTTATACCCATCATTCTAACTGTTGTTCACTGTCTGACAAAGATGGAAATGCTGGATATATTTAAGAAACATGTTGGTTATGCTGATAGGTTTACAAGATGACACTTGGTCAAAGCAGTGGTACAATATGGACTTCAAGTGTGGCAAGCAGATGACACTTGCTTGAACAGAAAGTTATTGGTTGGCCAACTCCTAAAGCAAACATATAAAGCATAGATGAGATTATTACAACTGGTTTTCTAGCTTCTCCATGTATATGTGTTATCTTCCAGAATTTTAGTTTGAATTGTTGCTCATAAGTATATCTTTAGTGGTAGATGATTATAGCTCATAGTTGCCCTGTATTCTGTGATGAAGTTAATAGGGCAAGCTCTTGTAAATACGAGTGCTGAATGATTTCCATGGTGTCTGAAAAAAAAGCATGACTTTAATCATCTTGTCCACTTGTACTGAGCTCAGCTTCTCCTCTATTCATCACTGTGTTATTAATGATCTGGAATGTCATGGGCCTAAAACACACACACACTCACACACACACACACACACACATACACACACACACACACACACACACACACACACACACACACACACACACACACATGCGCGCGCGCGTGTGCACGCACTCACGCACTCACACACACACGCACACACACAAATATCACTAGCACTGACGGAACACAAACTTCACAGAATTGATGGATTTCTGTATGGAAGAAGAACAACCTAGCATTCAGTTAGATTTGGCCAGTTCTCGCCACATTCCCATAATTTTCTCTGCTTCAATAAATGACTTGACATACAGTGGCTTCACAAATCTTAAAAAGCATTGCTGTATACATTATATGTCTACTATATTCACTCTTTAAATTGGACTCTTTGTAAGGCCTATGAAGAATAGTGTAAAATACAATTTCTTGATCATAGTGCATACAAGGGTTGTGTGCAAAATAGCAGAAAGCAAGACTAAACTTTATGTGCTTAATGAGACTTGATGATATATAGTATTCCTGTTCTCTTAATACCTTTGTGGATGTTCTTTGGTACTTCTGTTTTCTTTCACCTCTCTTACAATATTCTACTTAATTGGTTCTTATCCCATCTGCTTTTTCCACTCTGGCCTGTGTCAAGTATCAAATACGTCACCATTTGGCCATTTTTTCTTACCCTTCTTACAGAGATAAATGGGATCAGTGTACAAAACATATGTATAGTACCACTGTGTAGGCAGAAATTTCTACTTGTGGAATTTGAGGATGATAGCATACCAGACAAAGACACTAGGGAATTTCAGTACACTACAATTGAAATAGGGATACTCTTTCCCCACCAAGATCTCAGAACAGAGTGATTTTATTCTCTACTTTCCCCTAGTTTAAATAACTATGTCTACAACCCACATAGCAAGAGTCAATCCTGGTCTAATGTTTTTTGATTGTCTTGATAATACAGTTTCAGAAGTGAAATGACCACCACATCATATAGCTAACAAGCAAAATGTACTGAATTAAGTAAAAATTGAGAGGATTTGCGGAGGAAGAAGGAACGATAAAGATTATTGTCACACCTGTAACATTTCAGAATGATAAAGATCATTGTTACACCTGTAACATATCAGTACATGAAACTTATCAACAAAGGAGATATAAAGAAAGAAAGAAATAAGGAAGGAAGAAAAATATTGATTTGCACGATTGGTGATTGAGAGAATAAAAGGATAAGAAAGGTATTCAGGAATAGAATGAATGCAACATCAGAAATAAGACTGAAAAATCTTTCAACAAAGATGCAGAAAGGAAACAAAAATCTAGGACAGAAGAAGACAGAAATTACTCTTGATTTAGGCTAGGAAAACATATTCAAATTAAAATGATATAAGTAGTAGGCGAAATTAAGGCATTTTTTTCTGAAGGAAAAAAAAACATATCATATCTGACAATGCATACTTACTTAAGATTTCATTAAATGTTTAAGTTTGCCAACAAATTTTCAAAGGATAATACCTTCAGATGTCTGCACATCCTGAATATCTGTATGGGTCTTCAGGAAATATATAAGTTTTCAAATGTCTTTATAATATACCCCATCTATTTTGCTGATGTTTTTTCCTCAATACATTTTTCTTATCATTTGAATGAAACAGAAAAAGAGACCTTAAAGGAAATGAGCACCTAAGTAGTTCTTCTTCAACAAAAGTGCTATGATTAGAAGTGACTGGACTCTTAATTCCTAAACATTCATTCACATCTTAATTGTTAAAAATAAGGCTTTATTTTGTTATGAACATACTGGAAAATAGGGGTTAAAATTTTTACCTGTAGCACTGCAGAATAACAGGTGAGTTCTATACTTGTGAATTATAAAATGACTATATATCATAATTATACAATGGTAGGGCTAGCTATCTAGTGGTGTAAACCTTGGCTCTAGATGATTATCACTGTTAAAGTAACACCCCGACCCCATGTGCAAAAATGGGAAAATGTATTGTGGACGGAAGGATGGCTTTATCATAATTATGTACTAATCATGTGTGAAGGCCCAGAGATTTAATTTCCCAAGAGTTAATATTAAATTGACTTTACACTGTACTTTGATATGAGAACTGCATCATGCAATTAATTATTTCCTTAATCTTAAGTACAACTTAAACACAAAAAGTAGACAAAAGCACATGAACTAATACTAAAGTATGTGTGGGGCAGTACTAATCATGTTTATAACATGCTAAATATAAGTAAGCTTACACCTTTCAACAACATTATACACGTGGTTGTGCGCATAATAATTAAATAAAAGGAACAGGAATAGTTTTCCTGATGGATTATCTTTACTAGACAAATTCAATAAAATGAAAATAAAAATGTGATTATAAAACGCACACAATTACAGCAACATGAGCAAGGCTTAAAAGAAAGAGAAAAGCAGGTGATCCGGACAAAATCAAAGAGTCTGTGGAATAAGAAAAGAAAATGATCATGCTATCAAAATTATACTGTGTGCTGACAATTAGTTCAAAGCTTAGTAACATGATTAGTTTTCAGCGCACATGAGCAGATGTAATAAAAGCTACTGGAATCTGATGACAAAGTGCAATACATTTTTCCTTCAAATCTGCATTTAACCAACACAAACTAAAATCATGAAAGCATTGCTATTAACTGCACTGGTACTGGCTATGATTATTGTGTCCCAGTGTGAGGAAGACGTGAAAGGTGATGGACTTCCTGCGGCCAATGATGCCCCTGAATTACAAGTCAGTCCCGATGGTAACGGAAGCCCTGAAAACTCAACTAGTACTGAAATGTCTGCAGTTTACTTTAAAGACAAATCTAAAGATGAAGAGAAGGAGCATAAGGAAGGCACATTAGACAGTGCTGAAAGATCGGGTCAGAATCAGAGACCTAGAAAAAATGGTAAGCTCAACTAGTAACTTTTAAAAGATGGATTAATTATTTGTATTTCTGAATGTTACAGCACATGCCAACTATTCAAATGCCAGTCTTTAATTTTATACAGTTTTTTTGTTTAATATTAACAATAATGCTTTATTGTCAATTTGTTTAAAATAAGTTAATATAATTATACCTTTCTGGAGCAGGTCTTTTCACAGAATGATAAATAAACTATTTAATGGTTATTGCCCTTGGCTCAGTGTATGATGATCATCAAAAAATGCCTAATCAGAAACACAATATGGAAAACACATAACTGAAAAGCAAACAAATATAAATTAGCTAATAGAAAGTACAGTGAAAACACAACAATGCACATAATTAAAATATATTTTTTTTACCGAGAGACACACAGCCTCCTTCACCACCCCTACACAAGTCATAATGGCAGTGCAGCCCCAAACTGTAAATCTTACCCAAACCAAAATCCCAAAACTAGCTCTAAATATAAATGTAACCCCAACCCTAAACTTAACTAAAATATTACAACTACTGTAATCCCAAACTCAAGTCAGACCACAAAACAATCCTCATCTCTAACCCTAAAGCCACTGATTTGTACAGACACTATATTGACTGATTCTACTGAGCGTGTGACACTCAGTCAAACCAAATTCAACAAATCTCATTAAACTGTCCTTATTTAGTCTTGTGTTTGACCAGCCATTCTAAAACTACTTTAACTGTTATGCAGTCACTTTATTCAAAACTAAAATGCTGAAGTAGAGACAAAATTATCTTACATCCTCCAATGCTGACACTAAAAAAATTCACTTATTAAGCAGCATATCTCCAAATGGCAATTGACTTGCAAGAAATCTTACTTAATATCTCCAAATGGAGCTAGAACTAGTCACCCTCCCTCAGTTGAATGCATATCAAATGAGTCTCCCTTTGCATTGTTAGGTTCATGTTATGCAGTTTCTAAGTGCAGACAATTCTGAATTTTGTTAGATAACTAAAGTATAGTAAAGTATGCATTAACATATATGACCACACTAGTCTAAACCATAGGCATAAAGGAATAAAGTACTGACTATGGCCTGGGTGATCTTGGTTAAAATAGAGGTTTGGGTGCAGGCAGGAAGGATAGACATGCCCATCCTGAGCAGGAGGAAGAAGGCATGCTGCCAGATATACCATTGTGCTAGATCAGGGATGCATGCAGGGGAACTGAAATTAAGGAAGGCAGGACTTGTAGCTGATGCACATCTGTAGGTATAGCCAAAATACTGCAGAGCCCACTGTATGGCAAAACCTGGGAATGAGGCAGGAGTGGCCAAATGGCAGGATATCCGATTAAAATACATGCTACCAGCAGTTTTATGTTGCCCAAAATTACCTTGTTCTCCTCAGTGGCCCCAAACATAAGTCAGGATTAGCCTAGGAAAGATGAAGGCAGGTCCCGTAGACACTGTAGATAAGGAGAGGTCCAGGGAAAATCCAATAGTCTGCTATGGGGATTCAAATAGACTATAACCACACTACTGCAGAACCATGTGAGTGAATGTAGTGATATGGAAAGTATTTAAAAGAATGTATTTGTTAATTAAAATCTGTATTCATGTACTTATCATTTTCTTTTGTTAATCTACACGAAACTCTACTAATGCTCATATTGTTTATGTTTTTTGCCCCTATATCTGCTGACCATCAAGTTTCCTGATTTAGACTAAAGCTCATCTTTCATAGCCATCGGGGGGGAATCATACAGGCAGTCATGACGGTCACTTGTGTTTTTGCTGGTAACCTGGCATTAAAGATATTTATTTTGCTGGACATTGTTATTTAATTCACCCTGTAAGCAACAATGCCTTTCTTAATACAAGCACATACGTCCAGACACCTGATCACTGAATGACTGGCAGCTTGGGTGAACCATGCACTCACTCTCATACCTTTCAACCTCCAAGCATTAAAAACCATAGCAATGGACTTTAAAATCATAACAGTGGGTCAGAAAGAGGAACACTTCCTTCTTTTTAAAAATAAAAGGTCTTTACGTACTAGACGTTATATAGTTAGTGGTAGGTAATCTTTGTACAAGCTTACTTTATGTATTTAATAAATATGTAACCATAAACAGGTCTGACATTAGGAGGAATATCATAAATTTGTGAAGAGCACGACTAAGTCTGAGGGCTGAATCATAGCAATATTCCTAAATGACAGCAGTTGAGAGGTATAATTACCCAGGGCGCAGGTCTGCTTCCTCGGAAGGACTACTCTAACCTGTGGGTGGATCCACCCCCCCCCCCCTTGGATAGACACTCCTATTCTCTGTTCCAGCTCTGTCAAGTGCCTGATCTCCAAACTGAACTCAATATGCCTGTGCCATAGCTAGGTCTTTATTATTCTACATTGGTTAGCTCTCTCTAATAATGCTCACATTTAATTCAGACATTCCCTAAAATGTCAACATGATGGTGGCATTGGCACAATAGGTACCACACTTACCTTTGCTGATGGAAGATCAGATGATTGTGGGTTCTATTCACACTGCATGTAATTGGATTACTAATACTGCAGATGAAAATTAGGGTGATACCATAATCCTGAGTGTGTTATTCTTAGAACAAGATGTTAAACCAAGGTCTCATCCTCTTGAGTTAGTGGTAGCTGAGGTGAAATAAAAAGATCCTTTGTCACCTGTTGAAAAAATGTAGGAAAAGTTCCCCAATTCCCTGGCCATATCTCCTCCAGTAATATATATATAACCTTGGTTGTCTCCTGAAAAGAGGCCACTAACCTAGCAGAGCTAACCTGGTCAACAAAGAGGAAAAATAAATAAATAAATGCCTATATTTTTATGGCATTCTATTCTAAGATATTACAACTTTGTGCCTGACAACTTAGCCACTGGCCAAGGGATGAATCTCAATTCCATAATCTGCAAAAACAGATAAATACATACATTTTTACAGATTTGCATAAGACATTCTGACTTCTAGCACTACTTCTGCAAGAGAAAAAATAAAATAACTTACTATTATCATGGATACACAATGAAGCTGCAATCTTCATGTACAGTAAATGAGGTTCATAAGTATGTTTTGCATTGCGCAGTAAAGTTTGAACATTGCATATCACAGATATGACCTCCGCAATCTTACAATGTGCTTAGTTAAGCAGAATAATGAACTAAGAATTTTTCTAAAACTCAACAAATAATGCCTGTCAGGGTACAGTTTATAGGGAAATAGCAGACTACCTAGGGTAATGTGCTGGCTGATACCAAAGGCAGAAGGCCTCCATACCCCTAGACTGTCAATTATTTCCATATAATGCCCACCTTGAAGGGCATTAATGAACTTTAAAAATGTGTAACTTATTTTATAATTTTAAATAAGTTATGCAAATATACATACAGTCAGACATAAATTATTCTTATGTAAAATAGTTCTTTCACCCTAACTGTAATACTGCTTAAATTTGTAGTCAGTAGCAAATGATATTTAGGGCCAGGAAAGTACATAAAACACACAAGTGAGCACGCATACACACACACACACACACACACACACACACACACACACACACACACACACACGCACAAACAAGCAGACACACACACAGACACACACTCACACTGAATATTTCATTGTTTACTGTTTCAAATGTAGTGTGAAAGAATCTTGAACATTAAGGAGAAATAACCTGTTTGGACAATATGACAGCTATTGGTCATTAATAATTATGATTTGTGTACAGTTAATAGCTATGCCTTGAAATCTTTCTTTTTCTCTCTCTTTCTCTGACACAGGCACATGCCAGCACCCCCCCCCCCCCCACACACACACACACACGGTCACATATGCACACTGTGATCCTCTTTCCAATAGAAATAACTATGTTAAGACAGGATTACCTTTTGTCTGTGAGGCATATAGTGAACTTACAAATGTGTTTTATTTCTACCTGAACTACTGATCAAAACTATTCCACTCTTAACTTGTGAATTATTCAAGCTGTGGTCCTGATAATTTAACTAACTCATAATAAAATGGGTTCATGTTCTCCATATTTGTCATGCTTTTGTTTTTGTTTCACATAGTTTACACTGTTGGCATACCTCTCAACCTCTTAGCGCAAGAAATCTGGTCAAAGCCTGACATAATGGGGGGATAAAGACCCAAAAATAGGGACACGTTAAATATTGCTGTTATAAACTTAGAAAGTTGTTAGAATAACAGCATTTGTGTTAGCATCATTTTCTGAAGGATATAAAATCTGAAATTCAAATGCATTTCATTATTTAGTGACTTTAATCCTTAGATCATCCCAGTGATTTATCAAAAAAAAACAAAATTTTGATGAGGAACATGCTAAAAATATGAGGCAAAAATCTGGAAATTTTGTGAAAATCCATACAGTTGAGAGGTATATCTGGAGGTTCTCCAGTCCTTTTTCATTCATTTGGGTTGAACACTGGACAGCTTAGATCTGCTTCAAAAATTGTGGCTAGCAAGGGGACACATTTGGCACATCTTGAAAATCTTATTTTGATGGGATGTAGATGGATGTAGTACTGTAACTGGGGACATGTGTCTCTTATCAGACTCTTCCTGAGCCTTAATTCAGCCTTTTGGAACAATGAATGTTAAGACCTTCTGTAACCTGACAGTTCTGAAGTAAAAATTATTTATTTTTATCTAAGTATTTTAGTGTAGAATATCAGCCATTCATTAACTTTCTCAAGCAGTGTATAGGTTACTCATAAAAAGTAGAATCTAATGTTTTAACCATGGAATCATTTTCCAGATATTTGAAAACAATAATATTGTCACACCAAAACACTCTACACCAAACTGAATGCAATTCAGCACTATGTAACCTGATGGAGTCATGTCATGGCAATAGACCATTTTTATGCCTAAAATTTCTACACTCCCTCTAAGTTCCTAATTTCTTGAACTCCATGAATACAGAAAGATATTGCATATTCTGTATTAGGTCTTTCTACAATATTGAACAGTATCAGCATATGTTAATAAAATCATTATTAAAATATTTTTGATAACCAAATAACTTTTCATTATTACAGTTATTACTTAATGCTCAAAGTGCAGTGATCTATAAACAATAGAGTAAAATTAGTATTTATTAGAGACACCAGAGGGTAAAACATTGCACTTAGGAAGGGACACCAGACTGTAAAACACTGCACTTAGCTAGGGACATCAGACTGTAAAATGTTGCACGTAGCTGGGGGCACCAGATTTTAAAACATTGCAGTTTGTTAGGGACATCAGACAGTAAAACAATGTACTTAGAGAAATCAGACTGTAAAACATTGTACTTAGAGACATCAGACTGCAAAACATTGCATTTAGTTAGGGACACCAGATGGTAAAACATTGCAGTTAGTTAGGGAAATCAGACGGTAAAACAATGCATTTAGTTAGGGGCATCATACTGTATAACATTGCATTAAGTTAGGGGCTTCAGACTGTAAACCATTGCACTTAATTTGGGACACCAGATGGTAAAATAATGGATTTAGTTAGGGACACCAGAGGTTAAAACACTGCGCTTAGCTAGGCACATCAGATGGTAAACCATTCCACTTAGTTTGGGACACTAGATGGTAAAATAATGGATTTAGTTAGGGACACCAGAGGGTAAAACACTGCGCTTAGCTAGGCACATCAGACTATAAAACATCACAGTTAGTTAGGGACACCAGATTGTAAGCCATTTCACTTATTAAGGGACACCAGACTGTAATTGCACTTTACATTATAACTTGTTAGGGACTTAGTTAGAGACACCAGGTGGTGAAGCAATGTACTTTGGAACAGCAAACTGTAAAGCATTGTATTTTACATTACAACATTTTCTAATACACATTGCCAAATGAAATAATCAATCTAGACAATTCTGCAGCTTCATCTTATCCTACATGCCAGTTGCTTCAAAAGAGACATACTGTTCAGTACATCACAAAGCCAGGCCTATGTATATCTGTCTCTGTCCACCACAGACAATTAGCTTACACAGAGGAGTACAAGTTACCTGTGATGCATGGACACAACTGTAAGGGTGCCTTGGAGTAGGAACAAACCAAACAGCCTTGGTATGAACCCTAAACAAGAATAGGACCACGGTCTAACCAAAATTGGATATGATAATTTCCGCACAAAAAGGGAACTTGGATAAGTGTCAAATGGCATGCAAGGGCAGCTAGCACAGTACTTACTTATGAACTTAATATATAATTAGTGGGGGGTGGGGTCAAGAAGAGAGTCAAGATCTAAGATTCCATAAGTTGGCAAGAAATAGAAGTGTGGAGCAACAAATGTCACCTAGCTGAATCTTGACCACCATGCTCAGGAGGCAATGCTACAGGAAAAGCAAGGCCTTATAAACTCTTATACTACATATCAGTCCAACACATGTCTGGAACTACTTAAATGACTCATAATATGCAATATTGGCAACTTCCCATTTTTCCTCAATGTACAATAAGTACTGCACTCTGGTATCTAGTCTTCTTTCACCTCTCCTACCATCTAACTATACTTCTAGGTTATATATTTGCATGCATTCTTTGCACTTATCCTATGTATTTCAAAAAGTTTTCCTATGTTCTTGCTTTTTTTAGTTGCGCTTATGCCCAGGCTTCCAATTGTTTTTTATTTCCTCTTGGCTCCATATTGAAATGCCGGTACTCAAAATGCCAAAATAAAAGACGAACAAACAGGCAAAGAGTGAATCTCAAAAATTGTTCTTCTCCTTTAAGCTTCGTTTTGCAGGGGGAAAAGCCCGCCTGCACCCCCATGGGGGGGACAAGATCTCCCCCCCCTCAAACTTATCTACCAACTCTGAGATTGCCATATCTTGGAGAAAAAGGAATATTCCAAGAAATGGCATCTTGGACTTAGAATATATAAGTCCTTCTTTTCAGCCATTCAGTCTCTATATTTCAGGACTCACTGTAATGGGTCCCAGCATTTTAAATGGTAACCCTGCCCCTTGCCTTTTTCCTAGCTGTATAATAATTTTCCTTTGTTATCACTCTCACCCTTTTTGAAGATAAAATAATATATTCCCTTAGCTTTACTTCTGAGACATCTTTGTCTCATCCTCCTATTGGCTTTTCTAATTTCTATTTAAGTGTTGTTACAGCATCCTGTAATTCATACTCTAGAAGGTCTTTGTAGTTCCATAACTGACTTAATTATCATTCCTGCAGATCTCTTTACAATCTATCCTTTATATTCATGTTTATGCACTACTGCTGTATGACTCCATTCTTTTTGACGTCTGTCTCTTTCCTTCACTTCCTTGCCCTCACTTTGCAGTACCACATTTGCATTAAGTAAAACAAAAAATAAATAAATAAAATAAATTTTGTGCACTGCATTCACAAACATGCAGTCATACATATGCATGCATGCATTTAAAACAAGTCAGATCACTTAATGCAAATATACCAAATCCAAATCTAAATCTTTAAATATTTTACAGAAATTAAAGGAAAAATAAATAAATAAATAAAATGAAATATGGACTACAGACCCTAATCACAAAACAGCATTATCAAAATTTTGAAATGAAAACAGCAAACTATACTAAAGCTACACAAAAACAAACACATAAGTACATTACAAGAAAGTAATGTATTAACCTAACTCTAACCATACTATTAAAAGATTACAACTAGATCTCAACCCCATTCATATCAATGTAAAAAATATAAACTTCCCACACTACACATGGAAACTACACATACCCTCAGGTTCAGGAACCTTCACCACATTTGGCTAGGCAATTTTGCTTGATGATTGGCTATACGCAGAGCGTGTGTGATTCAGAAATGGACTCAGAATAAGCATTGGAGGTGGAGCAGCTTAGCTGCTTGACGAATATGTCAATGGCAGTATAATGATATGATAATGAGAAAAAAAGTTAAAATAATGTGTTCTCTCTACGCAAGTGAGGTGAAACAAGATGAAAGAAGGAAACATATAAGGAGTGTAATGTGCTAGACAAAAAGCAGTTTTAATGACCACGACAAAATCCTGGTAGATGTGGAGAGGAGTCAAGGAAAAATATTGGGTTTACCAGGGCATTAGTAAACATTTTTATTTATTTTACATTTGTTGACCAGGAGTGTCCGACTGAGCAAAAGCCATTTTTCAGCGGAGGCCCAGGGAGAAAAACTCCATAAAAGTACAACAAAGCAAATGTTGCATATAGTTTATGACAATTTAAAAATATGTAACAATTTCAATGATACTGTGAAACAAAAAGATCATAACAATAAAAGTATAGTAATTAATATGTTACAGTTAAATAAATTTGTTGGTATACGGTTTAGAAAACAGGAAAAAAGCTTTGGAAGAAAGACAGTTTGCTAGTTGTGGTTCTGTGAGTAGTGTAAAGGAAAAGATTTGGTGGTTACAAAAAGCTGATGAAGTGAAGTAACCTGATGAAGCGCACTTGTTAGGTGCGTGAAAGTGCTTGTTTTATTCTAAAAATAAAATCCTTTGCTGCTTATTCATCGTGGAGGCTTCAGTGATTTGTTGAATAATGGTTACAAAAAGCTTAGGCTGTATGTTATTCAAGCTAAGATAGCACTATGGAGGTAGGTAGTGTTCAGGGATGGTGCGTACAGTGGCAGGTCCAGCGATTTTTAAAGTAGTCTTTGGTGGCTAACTTAAATTGTTTAGGATGTGTCAGGTTCCTAATTTCTAGTGGGAGTTTGTTCCATGCAATAGAGGGGTTATAGCTATATAAGTTGGACCCTGTCTTGGACTTAGGTTTGTAGATATTTAATAGGTCTTGTGTTGCACTTCGAAGAAGTCTGGTGGGGGAATAGTGGGTGATGAGGAGGATAAACTAGGACAGAAGCCAGGCTGATATAGAATGGAGTTTATGATTTGGAGTTGAGAGTGTAGGAGCAAGTGAGATAGTTCAAGCCAGCTGAGGTATTTTAGTGTGACACATTGGTGAGATTTATATGTTTGTTGGGCTGCAAACCTAGCTATCTTGTGATAGGTTGATTCTAATTTACTAAGTAGGGAGGAGTTGAGATTTGTGAATATTTGGAAGCAGTAAGTTTAGCAAGGTAGGAGGTAAGCATTGGTAAGAGAGATCCTAGCTTTGGTGGTGAGGATTTTTTTATTCCTATACAGGAGTCCTAGCTTTTGATGTTTTTTTTTTTTTTTTTGCTACAGTTGTTAATGTGAATATTACATTTTTAGTTGGTCATCAATGGTAAAGCCAAGCAGTTTTGTGCTAGTTTCAACTTCTATAAGAGTATAGTTGAGAGACCTAATGGAGAAGGATAGTTTAATGTGGTTTGTAGATTCAGGAAGAAAGAGTAGCAATTTTGTTTTCTTAGGGTTGAGGATAAGCTGATTATTAGTGAGCCATGTCTCTACTGAGTTGAAAGATGTCTGGGTATTTATTAGAAGTTCAGAGGGGGGAATTAGAGATGGTGATGAATGCAGTCATCTGCATATTGGACAATGCTAGAATGGGGGCAGGAGGAGTGAAGTGAGTTGGCAAAGATGTCAAAAAGTAAAGGTCCAAGAATGGATCCTTGGGGGACACCTGTTGTTACAGAAAGGGGGGTAGAAAATGCAGAGTCCCATTTCACTGACTGCTGTCTATCAGAGAGATAGCTAGAGAATCAAGTAACTGTATCGTGGGAAATGTTTAGGTCAGCACATTTGTTAAGTAGCAGAGAGTGTGAGACAGTGTCAAAAGCCTTTGACAGATCCAGAAACAGGCAAGATATGAGTTTGTGGTTGCCATAGCAAGGGTTATTGCATTAAGAAAGGATAATAGAGCTGTGGTTGGACTATGTTTGGGACAAAAGCCATGGTGTGTTGGAGTGAGCAGATTTTCCTGTGTGAGATAATGCATAACTTGTTTGTGTATACATTTCTCAAGGATTTTAGAGAGAGGGGAGAGGATAGCGATAGGTCTGAAATTAGAGATTTCAGTGGCATTACCGCCTTTGTGAATAGGAAGAGTGTAGAACTGTTTTCAGATAGATGGCACTTTGGACTCGGAGATGGAGTGATTTATTACTATTGATACTGGTATAGCAAGGGAGTGCGCAGCAATTTGGAGAAAGAGCAAGGTTTGAGCATTGAGAGTAGAGTTTGGATGTAGTTAGTGTAAACAGGTTTGACAGAGAAGGAGTTGACTGGGCTAGTGGTTGAGAGTGGTGAAGGGTGGTTAGAACTATTATTGTCTGAAGGATTGGGGTTAAAAAGTTTGGAAAATGATTCTATAAAGTTGGAGTTGAAAGTATTGGCAGTTTCATCAGGTGACTTGCTGGGACATGGATTTGGTGAAATTGGGTTGCCTGGATGTAGTATATGGTTTATGGCATTCCAGAATTTTTTTGGGTCAGATTTTAGTGTTTTGGGGGGATTATAATAGAAATCTTTTTTTCTTTGTTGATTATTTTTTTTGTCTGATTTCTAAGTTCTTTATACTTTTGCAAGTCAGCTGGTAGCTTGGTCTGTATCCATATTTTCCATGCTCTATCTCTGGTTTTCATATCTATATGGGTAGATTTAGTCAGCTAGGGAAAAATGTTTGCTTCTGGGTGGCTCTAGAGAATTCAATATGTTAAGGAAGGTTGAGTTAAAGGCATTTACTGCATTGTCTAGTGGGAGCTGTGTAAGGAAATTCCAGTTAACTCTAGAGAGATAGGTTCTTAGTGTTTCAGTGTTGAAGTTGGAGAGTTTACGGCAGGTGATTAGCTGGTGTGATTTAGAGAGATGGGTGGTATTTCGAAGTACTTTTATGGGTAAGTGATCACTCAGGGAGTCAGGTAGAGTTTCTGGATGGTGATATTTGCTTGGATTGGAAGCAAGTATCCAATCAATTAAGGAACTTGAAGAATGAGAGTAGTGTGGGTAGGTTTGGAAATTAGTTGTGAAATCTATGGAGATTTATTTGAAGTGGCGAGTATGGATTATTAAGGTTTTGCCAATTAATGTTAACATCACCAAGAAGAATAGTTTCATTAGGGAAGTTTTGGGAGAGATAAGAGAGTATATTTTCCAATAGGGGAATGTTGTCCCCTGGTGGAATATATATGGCTACCACTGTGATAGTGGTATAGTTGTTAGGTTAGAGGTTAGCCACCAGTATTTCAGCAGGTGAAAAGGAGGGGATTGGTTCTTTAAGGTGAGAGAGTGTGAGGCAATTTGAGTAGACTATGGCAACACCTCCACCTTTTTTCTTCAAGCGGTCATGGTGAAGAATGTTGCAGCCTGGGGTGCGAATGTTGTTATCAGAGTTTTGGGGATTAAGCCAAGCTTCTGTTATAGATGTAATATCTGGGGTATGAAAAGATACCCATGCATGGAATTGGCCTAATTATAGCTTTAGCTCTAATTGTAGTCTTAGCTATAATTGCCACTAAGAGACATACTAGTGCATGCTGTCACCCTCAGAGGTACTGTGTCATCTGACTGCCTTTAACATTTTTGGCCTTCATGACACTGACATTATAGACCGGTATTGTGGGATAGAAACACCATACAGGAGATGATATATATATATATATGTTGGCCTTATCTGCAGGTTCACAGTAGTCATGGATTAGTGGATACTATCTACAGGGGCCATTCATGGACCAGCTGGGGACACAGTAAAAATATGTCAGGCAACTGCCTCAAGACTACTCCATCAGTTTCTCAATGCCAGGCTGCAGCATGCAGGAGAGCATTTGTGGTGCCCACATACCATGGAGGAGAAAGCCAACACCATGCAGGACTTTGAAAATCTAACCCATTTATATGAGGTTCTGGAGGCTATACCCTACATCCACATTGAAATAAATGCCCCACCTGGTGATCTAGGAGGAAGACATGTGAACCATAAAAAATATCAGTTGATCAACTGGCAGGTGATCTATAACAAACAAGGTATCGTGCGCAATTTGTCTATTAGGCATTTAAAATATCTTCCACATATGGCACAATTTGAACTTTGTCAACAATTTAGCAGAGGTAACATCTCCTTTGGGCATGTCATTGATGATGCTGAGTATACCCTACATTGGGACAGATATGAATGCAATAATGTCCTATCACAAACCTGGGCCATTGTGGAGCATAGGGCTAGGATGCTGAAGAAACTCTATCACTACCTTAGTGCATCTGGTGGCACCTTGCAGTATGACCCTGGTACATGTGATAAAATATCCTCAGTGTATAAATCTCTCACATACCATATCAGTTTGTTTGATAATTAACTGGTTGTCAGTAAACATGAGGCAGTTTCTACATTGCCTCAGAATGCCCAGATCCACTAAGCTGGTAATGGAGATAGAGGGAAAGTTCATGTCCATGGCAACAGACCCTTTTTATTGATTAGACAGTTGAAGTGAGAATATAAAGCAAGTCTTATCTGTCTATTATGATTGTGTGTGCCCCTGCTACCAATCTAACTTTCTTACCAATTCAACGTGTTTACTTTTTTCTGCAGTTTACCTTGTTATTATATAGACAATGGATACCTGCTCCCCAAAACAATTACTTTCTCTTTTATCCCTCATCTTATTCTTTCCTTAGCACTTTTCCTCTGTTTGCTTTATCCTTTTCCATACTGTCCTATAGTCTTATTTCCACCCCTTAATCTGGACAAACAATGGAAAAAACAAGTGCAGTGAGTCTTTTCAGGGTGATTGCTTCCTTTCATGTTTTGCTGCTTCTCCATGAGTTTGAATGTGCCAAGCTACACTGAGGCAGGTACATGTGTCATGTTCTTGGGAATCTGGTAGCATATCACCTAGCTTCCACTGGAAAATCTATGCCCTCAGTGGAAACCCTGCTCTGGTTATGAACAAGCTTTTTAAATTAGCCGATGTTTCCACACAGCGTTTGAACTATATAAATTGTTAATGATCTTAGATTAATGTAGTTCCTGAAAGGTAAACAGAGACCAAGAAGATGCAAACTCGGTCACCATTTTCTGGATCCCAAGATTTCTCTCAGACAACATAAAGGACATTGCCCATCTGACTAAGCCTTAAAAGTAAAATCTAACATTACTGAAAAAAAAAAAACATTAAAGTTCATAGTAAAAAATAGAATAGAAAACCAAGTGCACATAGCTAGTGAAAAAACTGCATAATATTCAAGCTGGCCCTGTAACTAATAAATTGTATAATACGTAACGTAAATGTAACTAAAGCAAGTACATAAACTATATAACTAAAAGTAGCCTAACCCTAAGAACTCTAGTTTAAAACAGTCACTAAACTACTTCAAAACAGTACTTTAAAGCTACCCATGAGGCAACTCATTTATAAATCCTATAGTAACATTGTAGCCCAATGTGCATTATAAATTTGATATCATTTAATGTAAAACAACTCAGTGCTGGACTTGTGGCTTTGTCAAGCATAACAAAAAAAAGCATACATGCCAGACCACTACATATGTGGTATTTAATGCTTCTACCAGCTCTTCTCAGTCCTACTTATCATTCTTCCTCTTCCACAAACGTTATCGCTGCTGTAGTGCCATCCTTTTCATCACACTTTGTCCTAATTCCATGTACAACTCCCTGTTTTGGTTGTTATGTTTCTGCTACCACATTGCACTTGTAAGAATGCATCTGTATACTGTAAAACGTTTATGATATGTGGGGAACTTCACCCCCTCACACCCCCCCTTACTATATATTCTAACTCCAGGGTCGCTCTACAGTGGGGAATAGGCCATATATCATTGTGGACAAAATGAGTGTTAGTGAAATGAACTGCCAGTGAAATGAAGTTTCAGTGAATTGGGCCTGCTGACTTGGTTGTCAGTGAAATGAACTGTCGACGAAATGAAGGTGACCCCATATGTATATGTATATGTATATATATATATATATATATATATGGGTTTACTGTACAAACCTACTTTAGAGAACTAGAAAACAAAAACAGACAAACTCTGCAAACACACTTTTGCAGGTGGGCAACTCCTCCTGCACCCCACCCCCCCGCCCCCATACTTACATATACTAACTCTGAGATCGCACTACAGTGGGGAAATGGGCATATTTCCTTATCCCCACTGTACCTTGTGTCAGTGAACTGGGAAAGTGTGTTTGCAGGGTTTTGCTGATTTTATTTTCTAGTTCAGTGAATTGTTCGCGAAAGTGCACTTTTGGTTAAGTGCACTTTCTCTGAAGTGGGTTTGTACTTCTGTTGTTCGAAAAAACTTGTTTTCGAAAACAGAAGTAGACCCATATATATATATATATATATATATATATATATATATATATATATATATATATATATATATATATATATATATATATATATACAAAGAGAGTGAGAGATGCATGTATGCCTAATGGTCAACAAACTGTGATTATTGAACCCACATTATCTTAAAATAGTAATCAAAACTAAACCTACAGAAAACAGATTTAGAAGACATCAAAAAGGAAGGCAGTTTCCTTTTTAGACTTTCTAAATAACCCTAATATTCACTCCAGACATAATTTTTTTGAATAGTGGTAGTGTTACAGAAAGTTTTTTTTTTTTTCTAAATTATGGTATAGGGTTGTGGTTAGGGGCAAATGTAGGGTTAGGGTTAAGATTAGTTTAGTTATTGTATCCATGAAATGGAAGAAATAGAGGAACAAAAATCAGTTTTATTTATAGAGACAAATAAAATATGCTTCTGTTCATCTTTGGGAACAGCATATATTACAACGTACATATTTTTTAACAATTATTCCAGGAAGCAAACTGTCCAAGTACTGATAGTAGTAACTTTCATACTTTAGATGACTTCTTTCTGTTACATGAAAGCTGCTTTTTTAAATAGACTTCAGTACTTTCAAAAAGCACTGCTCATTGTATTCCATCCAGCTTTTGGTAGAGTTCATCACACAGAGAATTTGCTTTTCATACACAGGAGAACAGTTCCATAACTTCCAGCTAATATATTTCCCTCTCTATCTATGGATATTCCTTATAACTCATTCAGTCCTTCAAGAATCTGTCATGCTTTATGGCAGAATTGTTCACAAGGTTTAATGTGCAGTTTCAAAATTGGTCTTCTGTTATGGGCATATCAGAAGAGATACAAATGGCTGAATTAATGCTTGTTTTGAGGTTGTAGTTAAAATCTTAAGTAGATGACACAAGAAAAAAATAGAACTACTGGTTACATATGTAGTTAAAAGAGTATTCCATAGTTTATTATAAAAGTGTGTGTCTCGTTGACCGAAAAATGTCTAACGAGAAGAGAAGCACGTTTTACTTTGCCTCTGAAAATAAATCTAAGGTTTGAAATCTCTAAATCTGACTTTGGCACAAATTATTTTTTTATATCTTGAATAAAGTTATTATATTGGTGACTTTCAGGGGGCAGCAAATGCATGAATCTTTGTTACATGCACTTTACCTGAACAATTCCCCCACATCAGCTCCACCTATATATGTAGTAGTGAGCTACAGTCGCTGCTTATTAAAGAGATAATTATATGGTGCAGAAACACAGATATGATTTGATTTTTTCTCCATGAATATTTTTGTTCATGTAGTCCTAGCCAAGAAAAGATTGTGTATGTCTGTGTGTTACATGTCTGACAATATTGGGAAATTGTGCTAAAGGAGATCTTCATGACAGTATAAAGGGGTTACTATAAGTACTAGAGCAAACCCAGTGCACATATGGGAATATATGCTGGATGTAGAATGCTCATGGCAGAGAAAAGGATCATACATCTCATTAACAAGGACATTGGCAGCCTCCAAACACTTGATCCTGCACAGTTTGGCTTTGTCAAGGGGGGTCATGTATGTTAAATTTGGTTGACTTCTTTGAGACAGTCACCAAATCCGACCTGGCCAAAGCCCTCAACACTATTCCCCACTTAGGCATACTAGATAAACTCTCTCAACTAGGCATCAATTCATATGTTACCAGATGGGTAGCAAACTGGCTCAATGACAGAACCCACGTAGTCAAAATAGGGGAAGTGACCTCAAGTAGTAGACACATAATGAAAGACATACCCCAGGGATCAGTCTTTGGGGCCTCTGTGATTTGGTATTTACTTTTCTGAGGAGCAGTCCAAAACCAATAGGCTATGTCTGACCAAGTTTGCAGATGATTGCAAGCTGGGTGCTGTCATCAATTCCCCTAGCGATGTGGACATCCTCAAAGAGGGTCTGACCCACACAAATGACTGGTGCCAGAAATATGGCCTCAAGATGAATACCAAAAATTGGATCATCCTCCCATTTGGAGAGAGTGGCATCCCCACAAATTATCACATTAATAATAATGTCCTAAGCATGGACTCAGTTGTGAGAGATTTGGGCATCCAGGTTGATAGCAACCTGACTTTTGACCACCATGTTGCTTCCATTGTACGGAAAGCTTTCTACATGGCCCACCTTATTTATTTATTTATTTATTTATTTATTTATTTTATTTTACATTTGTTAACCGGGCTAGTCTAGCTGGATATATGTCCATTTTCAGTAGAGGTCCGGGGAGAAAAGCTCCACACAATGATCAACAGTAAGAGACATATAAAAAGCATTTTAAGTAAATATGAATATACATTAGGTAATAGGAACAAATACCTAAGGCACTTACAGTTTTATACTAGGTCAAAAGTAGCATAACATTAAATTATCTAAAGATTAGCAATTAGTTATCAATAATCAGTCTAAGAGAAAGAGGTAAAGCAGGAGATTTAAAGGGATTAATGTAGTAATACAAGAGAGAGAAAGAGTGAGAAACAGTAGTCTAGTAAGGAGATGAGGTAGGAAGATGGAAAAGAGCATGGGGAGAGAAAAGGAGGAGAGAGGCAGAGCAAGTAAGTAGAGCAAAGGGGCAAGAAAGGGAAATAGTGTATATAGCTAGTAAGCATAGTACATAGTTATAGTAGAGTGGGAGAGTGTAGAAGGTTAGTCAGGAGTCCTTATATGTAAGGGTATCTCATCCAGGGACAAGGAGGTCATAATATTCCTGTATTATTCCCTTATAAGGCCCATTATTGAGGACAACACCTCTTTTAGCATGTACCTCACAAAGCACATGCAGCAACTGGAGAGACCACAGAAGTTCCTCACCAGCATAATCCAAGGCTTCAAACATCTATCCTACACTGACAGGCTAAAAGCTCTGTCTCTCTACTCAGTTTAATTCAGACTCCTCAGAGGTGATCTCTCAGACCCCACCATGATGGGACTGCTGCATATCCACAAGTCAAGTTCCACGCAAGTAACCTGCAGGTGCGATCTCAACCTGGTCTATGACATTGATTGAACTTGTTGGTGAGACAGATTTGTGTCCCAGAGATGCCCCAACTGTGAAACAGACTCCCTCTGCACATCAAGCAGAGTACCTCATTATCCCTTTTTAAACACAACATGGATAACCAGATGGGAAACAGAAAATACATCCCTGGGATTCCATCTGTGTCCCTGTTGGACTGCGGTATTGGGTGCTGACTTGGCTAAACATAGGCTAAACTCTTGGCTAGGATTATAAGGGCCTCAGTGCCAATTGCCTAGTAACTTCCTATGATCCTGTGATCCTAAGGATTAATGTTACAGACTAACCTCTGCTTCTATGCATATTGAACTTGCCTCCCCTGATGTGGAAAAGCAGAAGAGTTACTTGAGACATTGGTAAGTTCTACCAGAGCTCCCCACTGAGCAATATGCATTGATATAGTAGCACATTCTAAACCAGAAAGAGCAGCTCAAGGTTCTAATAAATGCAAATGTTGCATTGCTGTGAGTTCTTAAAACTGGCACTCAGTATAAAAGCCATAATTTGAGGATAATGTTGAGGCCTACTTATTTGAATTTAAAAGATTTGTAACAAAGAAAACGAAACTACCCTCAAGTGGGGTGAGACAAGATTCTCTCTTCATACTTGATTGGAAACTTGTATATGGACTTGTAATGTGCTGAAGCACATAATACAATAAAAAAAAATTGCTAGTGCTAATGTTTCACCTGAGGCAAAGGTTTTCCAGTTTCACAACTGGCCTTTTGTTCCAGCAAACCATTAAAGACATAAATGGCTGAATTAATGCTTATTTTGAAGTTGTGGTTAGAACCTAAATTAAATGAAACAAGAATAAATTAGAAATACTGATTATAGGTGTAGTTAAAAGAGTATTCCAAAGAACATTATGAAAGTAGGAGTCTCAGTGACCCAAACATTTCCAAAATTCTTCTTAATAAGGAATGTTTTCACCATTCAGGAACATGTCATGTTCAATTTTTAGAGCAACTCTGTGAACAGCCGTCACCATCCATTTACTTGTAAAGGGTAATGGAAGGAGATTACCAGGCCTTTCTTCTGTACCACACACACATGCACACACATGCACGCACACGCACGCACACACACGCACACACGCACACGCATGCACACACATGCACACACACACACACACACACACACACACACACACACACACACACACACACACACACACACACACACACACACGCACACTATTCTCAAACCAAATGAGAATTTAGAGCCACCAATCAACCTACAGCATATATGTGGGAAGAAACAGCAATATCCAGAAGAAACTAACGTGAACAAAGAGAAACATGCAGACTCCATGCAGAGAAGGAACCCCAGCCAAGAATCAAATGAGACAACCTCTTGCTGTGAGGTGACAATATTAACCATGGTGAGAACTTACTACTCCACTAAAGGAAGTAGCAAATGTATGATTTGACTCACATGTATCAAGGTCTATTAGAGAGCCCTAACCTAACAGTGTGCTGTAGTCTGTCTGCGAAAAAAAAAAAAAAAAAAAAAAAAAAATGAAACACATTACTTTCTAGACTAGCTTGCTCTAAATTTTGTATGCCAGGACTCATAATGTATTGCACAACTAATTTTAGCAGTGATGTAGCTGTAATAACTATGAGTTGATGAAGAGTGTGTACCTGAAACTCTGCCTAATGAAAATGAAAAAGCTTAATTATTACTTGCTAAAAGAAATGTTTACTTTAACATTTTATTATGCTGTAACCAAACTTGTAAAATGTTCTGTTTTAATAGAAGGAAAAGAGTTAAAAAATTTTTAGTCTGTGACTATGACTACATTATGTCAATCACAATCTGAGTAGGTTGTTTTGCTAAGAGACAATTGAAATTATGCATGTACATGGCAACAAAATAGAGTACAATCTTACCTGAGCATAAATGCAGATTTATCTGACCTAGAAGCTTTAAAACCTAGCTTAACACACAATATGGTAACTGACTTCCCAACTGGAAACAACTTTGTAAAATATGTACAGGGAGGCCTATGACCAGATATGTTGTCAGAGATACATAGACTTGGCAAAGAAAATAGTATGGAATTAAAAGTCCCCAAAAAAGGTAAAATGTGGCTCTAGGTAGATTAAATTACCAAAACACTCCACTAGGTAAGCTAACAAGATCAGTACAGAAACTTACATTTAGATTCCTCAGCTGATTGCACCCTAAAGAGAATTGGGCATTGAAACTAGGGCAAAGACAAATCTTATACAAAAAAACAGAGGAAGGAGAAGTGGAACAGGATCAGAAGATTTCCTGCTATACAAGAGTAGGTGGAAATACAAAAAAAGAAGCACAACTCCAAGTGAAGAGCATGAAAAAGAGCTACTAAAGTTGATTGAGGAAACTGGCAGCCTCAGTAGAATTAAAGGGAAATAGTGTTTCTGTCTTTGTAGGGGAAGAGGCTACACGTTCTACCTTACATCAGGCTACAGATGAAAGTAATACTGACTAGCTGACCTACAGGTAAGCCATATAAAACTTATGAAGGCCCAGTGATTAGAGAAACAACTAAGTAGAGTTAGAAACAATGAGCCAGAGAAGAAGAATGAACAAATGAACTGAGTCCCACTTTATATCCACAAAATGAACTGCAATACGACTTACTCTGAAAGATGTTTAAAGAAAGAACAGACAGTGAAGCAGCTATTTGTGAAAAAACATTTTAAAACACCAGTAATGAAGTTGGCAGAGAGCTACATTTTGGGTTATCATCTAGGGATAAGTAGGATAAAGCCTAGGATTTTAGCCAGATATTACTGCCCTGCTATTATGAAGAAAATTAAATAGTTTTGTGCCTCTTATCCAGCCTAAATATGGGTGAGTAACACTCAACAGTATAGGTCCACTTGTGAAATCAAGGAAGGGTCACCAGTTTATATCTGCAATCATTGATTATGCAATAGATTAATCTAAAAATGATACCCTCACTACAAAAAAAAATCACCAAAAATTCTTGTGGACCAAGACACCCTATTCGCATGCAAAGTTCCTTAATATAAAGCAGTTAAGGAACTCGGTATACCAACTACAAACAGATGGGCTAATTAAGTGGTTTAATAAAATGTTATAGTCAATGTTAAGGTGAGTCAAACAAGAAGATGCAAAAACATTAGGCCAACTGTTCACTTTCTCTTCTTTTTTTATGAGAGTGATACAAGTTTTAACAGAATTTGCTCTGTTTGAACAGCTATATGGCTGACATCTTTGTGGCTTGTTAGATGTTGTGAATGAAAGGTGCAAAGAGGAAAACACTTACTTTAAAAAGTGTGTTAGAGCATATGACAAAAGTACATGAAAGATTACAAACAATAACGCCTATAACAAAAGGAACATAGGGAAACTGTGAAATCACAAATTTCAATAGTACTGCATGGCTTAGGAAGTTCAAAGTAGGGGTAAAACACTTAAAATCGGTGTCCAGTGCTGAGAAAAAGTTCCTTATACAGTGACAAGGAACATTTGAAGTTAAACAAAATTTAAGCAAAGTAACTTATGAAATGAAATAAACTGGAAAAAATAAAACCAAAGTAAGGATATTATATAAATGTTCAGAAGCCTTTAAAGGAAACTAAGGTATCTGAAATGTCAGAATAAATAGAAACAAACATAATATTTTATATTATCTGCTATTCATTTGGTCTATAGTGCAGTATCAGAGGCTGAGATGTAAAATACGTTAGCTCAGCAAGTACTTCCCTTTTTGCAAACTATTGTTACAGATATTAATTAAACTAAGAATTACAAACAGCTAGCATATACCTGATTGAGTTTGTATAAAATTAGAATTTCTTACACTATTAAAAAAATAAATAGTTTTTGCCTTGAGGGTGGTCTAAAATCACACCCTACATAGTTTTCTGATTTTTTTCTGAACCACTGTCCTTTAAGAGGTGCTGCTATTTAGATACCCACTTCAGCAGCACATTCCTAAAGTGTTACCCTTAATTAGCATATTATTCTTGACTAGGAAAATATTGAAATCTGCAGGTGAGTTTAGATACCCAAAAGGACACCTATTTCCAGTGTGCTATTTCCTAATGAGTGTGACATCCAGTTTATATTGGCCTTGGGGATGTACCTTCAGGGTCCAGAATCCATTAGAAATATCCATTACTGTGGAATATTTTATACCCTCAGTCCTAGCTAGTTCTGTTTGTAGATTATGTTACCGTCTGTGAGATAAAGACACATGCTGAGTTAGTTTCTGTAATCTACAGTGAGTATCCACTTACTTGTGGGCTTGAGAACAGTCCAGATAGGAGAGTTTCATGCAGAGTTTACCTGCCTTTTTATACCTCTCGCCATAATGGTGTTGGGAGGGTGGCCTAATGGTTAAGGCCTTACAAACAGACGGTGCAAGGTTTGAGTCTCACAAGTGACAATTGGCTAGGCTTAAAATGGGATTCTATAATAATGACCATACCCTGGTACCTTACTAGGTTTAGTTGGCACCCAAGTGACATAAATGTCAGTTACCCCACAGTCCTAATCATCCTTTGCAAGCACATCTATAAACTGACTAAACACCACAGGAACTCCTTATTTTTATTTTCTGCCTCACAACTGCCCAAAGAGTCCCTCGTAAAGTGGGACAGGTGGTACCCTAGCCTCACAACTGCATGCCTGAATGGCCTGTTCAGTCTGACTCTGGAAATCTGTATAGGCAAGTTATCACCAAGTTCCACCTTGTCTGCCATTATGTCAGGCACATTTTCAGGTTAAACTGTGCACACTTCCATACAACATTATCTTTCTCTCACAGCATACGACTGCACAAGGCAATCACCATTAACTTCACATGAGCATATTTCTTATATATCAGTAGATCAGATTTCTTACAATAGTATTAAGCCATGTGGCAGTAATTTAATTCTCCATTCATTACACCACTTTGTAGGACACTTCCTAGTTACTCAACAATGACAGAAACATTTAATTCCAAATCATAGACAGACTCTCCTATTATTGTACTTAGCTTATAGTAATGTCTATGATAATGGGATTTGCTGATGGCTTTTGCACCACAATATGCAATAATCTATAATTATTGTCTAAATAGAGAGTGGTGTGATTTTAACCATATGTCTTTCAAATGTTTGTAAGAACAAATAGTGCAGTTTGATCAGACATTTCGTAACCACTATTAATATTAGCCCAGATAAATCTCTTACATTTTGTCTGGAATTATAATGTAGTTTCAGCCATAATTATAGTTTCATAGTATAGTACTAGGCTATCTGCCCTGGGGCATTTGTAAGACTAATCATAGTGATGTGGCTTTTGCCACCCCATGAAATGGTACAAAAATGTACAGAATAAATCTAGAATACTGTGCCTCTGTCTAGTAGTGACACAGTGAAGGTCCCCTTATATAATAGAATTAGTTTACTGTGCCCCTGTCTAGCAGTGACACAGATGTGACCCCCTGGGGTAAACTTACGATCTCCTATCCACTCATCAAGATTTCTCCTGAAGAGAGTCAGTGAGGGGCTCTGCCTAATACGAACTGGGATCCTGTTCCAAAGCATGGGAAGCCTCTGGGTTATGAATCTATCCCTCCAGCATGTGAGGGGCTCTGCCTAATACGAACTGGGATCCTGTTCCAAAGCATGGGAAGCCTCTGGGTTATGAATCTATCCCTCCAGCATGTCCTATGGTGCATGGTGTGTCTTGGCTTCAGTTTTGTGAAGCCATACTTAGAGGCACTGGATGCCCACAAGTATACAACCACAAAATGCCATTGATAAGCTGCACATATGCATGCAGGTTCCCCAGGATATCTAGACCAATATACAGGGTTAAATTTGCACTCCTTATCATGTGTACAAGGGGGTACAATGCATTTTTGCTATGTGGAAGGTTAGGGCACAGATTCATAAGTTTTAATCATGATTTTGAACACACTTTAGTGTTAGTTAAGAAACCTCATATCAGGGTTTTATCTCTTTGAGCACTCCATAATAGACTTCCCTAATAAGACAGGTCTCGTAACCCAATCACAAACCTTCTGCTTTAGACTCATACATTTCATTTTCCTCTGTCCACATTCTACAAAGAAGTAAGTCATAAACTAGTGAACGTTCCCTCATGACCTAGTGAACTTTCCCTCATGACCTAGTGAACGTTCCCTCATGACCTAGTGAACTTTCCCTCATGACCTAGTGAACTTTCCCTTTGCATTCTCCACATAAGGGGTAATGTTTTCAGCATATGTCACCGCTGTGTCAGTGTTTATAGCTTTCAGAGATAACAGGGTTTGCATTGTTAGTGAAAAATGTCATATCTCTGGTATTTATTGCGGATATTACTGTATATAAATTTTAACATGCAAGCAAAATGCATCCTGTATCTCCAAGGAGTTAGATCCTCTGATCCCCAAGCACAGACCCATCCGGCACATCAGACCTTACAAAAATCACTTTAATCATAGCATCATATTTTTCTATATAACAACATTCTCCAGGCTTGGCCCACATACTTGTCCCTCCAGCTTCTCCTATTTATGTCACTAGCAAAGTCTTATTTCTTTAGATTGACTAATTCTGATGCGATTCATTCTGGTAGACTGCCCTCTAAGTCTATTCATCCTCTGCCTCTCCTCTGGATTCATGCTAGAGGAATGGAGAACTGTGGTAGCCTTTCTGCTGCACAAGGGGGAGGGAACTATTCATCCAGGAAATACAGATCTTTAAGCCTCACCAGCTTTAGCTGCAAATTGTTAGAATATATCATTATAGAACTTATTAACAAGGACAAAGGCAGTCTACAAGCCCTGGACAGGCCAGTCAGGGTTTGTTGAAGGCAGATGTTGCCTCCTGAAACTTGCGGGATTCTTTGAACATGTCACTGTTGCATTAAACACAGGAAAAGGGTTCACACTTCCTATTCCTAGCTGGACTTGGCCAAGGCCTTTGATATCATCCCACGTTCTGGCATTATTGACAAGCTAAACAAATTTAAAGTAAAGCTGTATGTGACCCTCTAGATAGCAAACTGGACTGGATAACTGACAGAATTCAATCTATTAGTGCAGGAGGCACACTATCTTCAAAAACAGCAGTCACCACTGTGTCTACAGGGATCTGTCATAGGGAATCTATGTTATTTCTTTGAATGTTTTGAATTTCAAGTGACACAACATTGGCATCCATAATGCTAAAATTGAAAATGCCACAGAGTATTACTGAACAGGAAAGCAACTATATGAAAGTGAGGTAGAGCAGGGATCATGAAATTGGCCTTTTCCTGGCAAAAGTTCAATCTCAATATTAGGCTTTATAATAAGCAGGGGGTGTGGGGGTGCAAAAAGCTGGGTTTTTTTTCTTTCTTTTCTGCTTTTTGTTTCTGACATTTTAAATATTGGTGTTGTGCCATTTGACATTCAAAGCATTCAATGTAATGACATGAATCCATCCTAGAATACTTCTCTTTGATATATACTTCTCTTATGTAAACGATAACAAGGGATGTGGACTGTCCACGTGTGGAGATGACTGCTAACCTGGATATGCCATTAAACATTTTGAAACAAAAATCAACATTTCAATGTTTTGCTGAAGTAGTAACATTTAAAGTGATAGACTTGTCAAGCCAATCCAGAGCCAGTCCTGTATAGTGAAGGGTCAGACAAATAAAGTCTTGCTATTTTAAATTTTATGGGCAGTCTAGTGGTGCAGCGGTTAGTGAAGTCACCTCACAGCGCAAGGTTCTCCAGTTTGATTCTTGTCTGGGGTGCCTTCTATCCAGAGTCTGCATGTCCTCCCTACATTTTCATGTGTTTTCTTTGGGTGCTCCTGTTTCCTCCCACATTCCAAAGACTTGCATGTGGAGCATTTTTCCCCGGGCATCCAATGAAAATGGGTTCTGTCCCAGTCAGACATTCCTGGTAAATAAATAAACTGCACTCCAAATGTCAGAAAATATTTCTATTCACCATGAGTTCAGTCTGTTCTGAGGACTGCTTCTTGGTAACACAGTTTTCTATATAGGATGTTGGAACTTCTAATGCTCAGCTATGTAGGTACTTAGAACTGAAAGTAAATGACTGAAATAGTCACAGTTGTAACCCTGTCACACCCACTTGGTGGTCTGTGGTAGAAATAGACAGAGTTAAAAGAAATGCAGCCTTCAGCTTTGGGGTCATGTTGGCATGTTAGGGGCATAAATTTGTTTTATTTGTTTTATTTGTAATGGGTGTGTAAGCCTCAAAGCAAGACAAACACAAAGTTGGTGGTAAATATTTGATGACTTTGACTCATATTAGGTATGGGTTTAAATGTCTCACTTTAGCATTTAAAGTATGTATTCTTTGTTGGACCAGTATTTGAAGACTCTGTTAATTAATAATGATTTTTGCTGGAATCTGCAGTGTGAAGCTTAACTAAGACAACTGTGGTTTGAAGCATTGTCTGATATCTGTAATAGACATTGATATTTTTTGATAGCAGATTATGTACATAATGTCAGTTTCAGATGGGTAATAGTCATATTAGAACATTTATATTAAAGCACATAAGTACTTGGCCTTTTTATAAGTCATTCAGACATGATTTGTTTGTTATTAGACCAATCATGGTATTTTTCATTTTAAAATCTACAGGAAAGCCATTGCAAAGCCAAACACTCCGTCTTTTAAGGTAAGCATATATTTAGATTTTCTACATATCTCTTCAGCACATTGAAGAATATTTGCTTATTGTTTTATTGTATTTGTTATATGTACATTTGCATATGTTTATAATGAAAACAAAATAAAAATGTTTTTGGAAAAAAAAAATATTTGCTGTTTGTTTTGCCAAAATGTTGATAAACCCAGAATAAGAAACAGTAAGGTAGGTATCTGCTCTCTGTAAACAGCTTCATTACCCAGCTATGGCAATGTGCCTTGTTTGGTCTCATAGAGGTGTATATTTTGTGAGACATAATGATGGATCTAAGTTGTAAATATTATATGCTGGTCTTGTGTACTTGTCATTTGAATGATAAAACTATGCTAGTTTGAATAATATCTAGATGTATAAACACCATTTCACAGTTAGAGTTAACATGAAAAGGAAGGGCACATATAAATGTAGGGCATGATCTCAATGCCCCCACGTAATAAAATTTGAAAAGGTGTTTATTAGCAGTAGAAGTAGAGATATAGTCGGAAAAACGTTTAGTAATTGTAATACTTCATGGGTGATATATTTGGCTATTTGTGATTTATGCAAGGCATTTTATATTGGTAAAACAGCGTAAATTAAGAAGTATTTATGAACATTATTATGACATTAGCACACAAAATGAAAAAAAAATGCATTATACAAGCATACTAAGGCTTATGTAGGGGCTCTAGTGGATGTAATAACTGGGTCTTGGGAGATGAGATTGGAGTATAGAGAATTATTTTGGCAAATAAGTCTTGATGCTAGTAGTTTCCCTGGCCTCAACGAAAACATAAGTATAGCTCCGGTGCTTAGAAAGAGGGCAGCAAAGTTATAAATACATCCCTGAACAAAATTTATGATACATTGAAGGTTCCTTTACATTTGATTATAAATCATTTTTTTTTTATTTTTGATGTGTTATACAATATAGTTTGTAAGGATAGTTTTTTAAGATAGGGGTTTAATGTGATTTTCATTATAAAATACATACATTTTTGGGTGATTATTTGAGTTGTATATAACTCAAATTAGGGTTATTATTGTATTTGTCCACTTGATGGAGGTATTGACCACTTTTTAACATCTCAGAAAGCTGGCAGTGAAGGTCGTCATAAGTTTTATTTTAAACCATTTTATTCTGGCACTTAATGAACATATATAGGGGCAAGATGAAATGTTGATAAGTGAAAGATATACTTATTTTCTAACAGATATTTTATAATATTTATACTTTTATTTTATTGTATTTATGAAAGGGTTTGACTAAGTATTTTTTTATTTAAATAATTAAAACAATAATTGAATGAATGTTTTCACTGGCTAGGTAATATATGTTTTAGGTATATATGTGGAATGAGGTTGTTTTAGTGCATCTGATGAAGTCTAGCAAAGAAAGACGAAAATGCAGTGTGTATTGGAGTATTCATTTGAATTAATAAAGATTCATTTATTATCTGGCAGCTGTCATTTGGTTGCTCTACTTTGCTGTGCCGATTTTTGGATATTTTACTGGTTTTGTATGGCACCTTGTCTCCTTGATTTTGTTTTCTTGTGATTTAAGAGGCATTATACATTCTTACATACTGGGGATAGAAATGTGTTATTACAACACAGCCATCCTGAAAAGACAAAGGGACTTCACATCATTACCCATGAACTATTGCTCCCCCCATTGTCGAGTCCCCCTGAGTCAGTAATTAAAGATATGCTGTCTAAGCCCATAACATCCTTCTGGTGCAATAGCTGCATCTGCTTTAAGCACAGATCTTGATGGGCTGCATTATCTGGTGTCCAGCTAGTTAGTGCATTGTGCAAAGTAATCAAAAAGAGCTCCATAGCCTAAACAGGTTTATAATTAGTTACTAGGCTTTTGGTCCAGAAGACCATTGGGTAACCTAACACAATATAAATGGTGGGAGAATCAAACTTTGGATTACAGGAATCAGTTCAGTAATAACTTATAGCTTTAATTCCTGGTGTTAACTGTCATGCAAACCTACTATTATAGAATGCTTAGCAAACACATTTTTTACTTCAACCCCAGGACTGAGACAATTTCAGCATAGTTCTAACATACTGCATTACAAATTAATTCAATATAGAAGATTATCATAACTAGAATGTTGTGTCTGAGATGTGGATGTGAAGACATTCATCTTGGGAGCAAAGCATCTAGGTTTTGATCAGTGGGAAGCAATCATAATCCTTTGTAGTGCAGCCGGGGGAAGTCTTTTATAGCTTAAAAGCCATAACATATTAAACACTGCCACAAAGAGTGTAGTCACTAAAGAAAAGTAATGAAAAGCTGGTAAATATTTCATTCAAACGTATAAGAAAGACTTAATGAAGTATTTAATGGTTTCCTATTATTCTCTGTAGTGACCACTGAGCACTGTTAGTGCCCTGTTGTGAGACCAGTATTTAACAGTCCTAAAGGGCTGCTTAATGAAAGCTTGTTATGCATCTTAGTGACATCAAACATGGGTGAAAAAGGCCTGTTTTTCACTAATTTTAGAGTACAATCACTATGCTCCATCCACTACAGTAGAATTAATTACATATAGCTGAGAAATCACAGACTTTACCAGTGGAAGATATGATGCAATGAATGTTGTTTTTACAAAAGCAGACTGGGTTACTATTATCAGTGACCTAAATAAGTCTGCTATAGGCACTCTAATTTATTTCTTCATTAAGACACAAATACATTCTTCTCTTCTCTTCTTCTCTTTCGGCTGTTCCCATTAGGGGTCGCCACAGCGGATCATCTGTTTCCATTTCTTCCTGTCCTCTGCATCTTTCTCTGTCACACCAACCACCTGCATGTCCTCTCTCACCACATCCATAAACCTAATATTAGGCCTTCCTCTTTACCTCTTACCTGGCAGCTCTATCCTTAGCATCCTTTTCCCAATATACCCAGCACTGCTCCTCAGCACATCCAAACCAACGCAATCTCGCCTCTCTGACTTTATCTCCAAACCAACCAATTTGAGCTGACCCTCTAATATACTGCTTCCTAATCCTGTCCATCCTTGTCACACCCAGTGCAAATATTAACATCTTTAACTCTGCCACTTCCAGCTCTGACTCCTGCCTTTGTGTCAATGCCACTGTTTCCAACCCATACAACATAGCTGGTCTCACTACCCTCTTGCAGACCTTCCCTTTCACTCTTACTGGTACCCGTCTGTCACAAATCACTCCTGACACTCTTCTCCACCCATTCCACTCTGCCTGTACTCTCTTCTTCACCTCTCTTCCACACTCACCATTACTCTGAACTGTTGATTCCAAGTACTTAAACTCATCCACCTTCGCCAGCTCAACTCCCTGCATCCTCACCATTCCTCTATCCTCCCTCTCCTTCACACACACACATTCTGTCTTAGTCCTGCTGACCTTCATTCCTCTCCTCTCTAGAGCATATCTCCACCTCTCCAGGTTCTCCTCAACCTGGCCCCTACTCTCACTACAGATCACAATGTCATCTGAAAACATCATAGCCCATGGGGTCTCCTGTCTGATCTCGTCTGTCAACCTGTCCATCACCATTGCAAATAAGAAAGGGCTCAGAGCTGATCCTTGATGTAATCCCACCTCCACCTTAAATGGATATGTCACTCCCACTGCAGACTTCACCACTGTCACACTACCCTCATACATATCCTGTACCACTCTTACATACTTCATTGCCACTCCTGACTTCCTCATACATTACCACAACTCCTCTCTAGTCACCCTGTCATATGCTTTCTCCAAGTCCACAAAGACAGAATGCAACTCCTTCTGACCTTCCCTATATTTCTCCATCAACAGTCTCAGAGCAAACATCGCATCTGTAGTGCTCCTTCCCGGCATGAAACCATACTGCTGATCGCTAATCATCACCTCCCTTCTTACCTAGCTTCCACTACTCTTTCCCATAACTTCAAGCTGTGACTGATCAGTTTTATCCCCCTGTAGTTACTACAACTCTGCACATCACCTTTATTCTTAAAAAGAGGTACCAAAACACTTTTTCTCCACACCTCAGGCATCCTCTGACTTTCCAGGATTTCAGTAAACAATCTGGTTAAGAACTCCACTGCCATTTCTCCCAAGCACCTCCATGCTTCTACTGGTATGTCATCTGGACCAACAGCCTTTCCATTCTTCATCCTCTTCATAGCTGTCTGTACTTCCTCCTTGCTAATCTGTTTCAGTTCCTGATTCACTATCCCCACATCATCCAACCTTCTCTCTATCTCATGCTCTTCATTCATCGGCCCCTCAAAATACTCTTTCCATCTGCTCAACACACTCTCCTCGCTTGTGAGTACATTTCCTTCACTATCCTTTATCACCCTTATCTGCTGCACATCTTTCCCAGCTCAGTCCCTCTGTCTAGCCAATCTGTACAGGTCCTTTTCTCCCTCTTTAGTGTCCAACCTTTCATACAACTCTCCATATGCCTTATCCTTAGCCTTCGCCACCTCTCTCTTTGCCATGCCCCTCATCTCCTTATACTCCTGTCTACTTTCTTCATCTCTCTGAAAATCCAACTTCTTCTTCACCAGCCTCTTCCTCTGTATACTGTCCTGTACTTCCTCATTCCACCAACAGGTCTCCTTGTCCTCCTTCCTCTATCCAGATGTCACACCAAGCACCTTTCTAGCTGTCTCCCTTACCATCTCTGCTGTAGTTACCCAGCTATTCGGTAACTCTTCACTGCCTCCCAGTGCCTGTTTTAACTCTTCCCTGAACTCTACCTCACAATTACCCCTTTTCAACTTCCACTATTTGATCCTTGGCACTGCTCTCACACTTGTCCTCCTCTTCTTGATCACCAACATCATCCTACAGACCTCCATTCTATGCTGCCTAACTACACTTTCTCCTGTCACCACTTTACAGTCTCCAATCTCCTTCAGCTGGCCCTTCTGCATAGGATATAATCCACCTGTAATATATTACACAAATTACATTATATTACCCCAAATATACTGATAAATTAAAATGAGCTTTGATCAATCACATAATTAAAAGATTTGGAAAAGAAAAAAATTTACTTTTTTAGCTTTCAAAAGTAACCCAAATCATAAAAACATGTCAGAGTTAAATTAAATGCAAACTATTTGGATTTATTGTTACATCTTTCATATTTAACTATTTAGCTCAATTTTGCCTTAAAGTTTGAAAGAGCAAGACTGCATTAAAAAACTGAAAGGGACAAATTTTTGGTATAACATGTTATAAATGAACAGTGAAGTGAACATCCAGCCACAGGACATAGTGAATGTGCATGGAGAAAATAAATATGTCAGCCCTTTCAGAGACAAGGAAGATATCACATATTTACTACAGACGTATATATGTCACTGCTACCATTTTACATGAGACATTAGACCCAAACAATTGTACACCAGTAAGCTTGACCAGTATTTTATATAAAACCATAACAACGTCATAATGGCACTTATCAAAAATAAAAAGCGGTCTAGTTCTAGTAACTGTTAGATATGGCATAATATATGTTAAAGGGAGATCTTACTTTTAAAAGTTGTTGCATTTTTAAAGAGAGAACAATATTGATAAATACTTGATATATTTAATTCCATATGCGTTGGAGGTTTAAGCAGTTCCACTATTTATATTTAAGAATTCTGATTCCAAAGTTGATTGGAATCTCTGTCACTCTTAAATCACAAGTAAAGGTAAAGAAGATTTTGTGTGTGTGTGTGTGTGTGTGTGTGTGTGTATGTGTGTGTGTGTGTGTGTGTGTGTGTGTGTGTGTGTGTGTGTGTGTGTGTGTGTGTGTGTGTGTGTGTGTGTGTGTGTGTGTGTGTGTGTGTGTGTGTGTGTGTGTGTGTGTGTGTGTGTGTGTGTGTGTTATCATTACATTATGGCTTCACTGAATTTTGAATAGCTTGTCTGATATTACCTAATGAATCAATTCCTTTCTCAATCACAGGAAGGTAACGGAATGAAACAGATCATGGTTACAGTTGACAGCCCAGCAAAAAGGTATGATATGAATACAGTAGTCATAGTTATTAACTACTAACATGAATGCATAGAAATAAACACAGTACTATGATTATAATTTGCAAATTGTGAATCATATGACAAAATGTTTGCTGCACAGAGATTTCTGTTTCCTCCTGGGTATCATAGAATGATTTGATTGTTTGTGACATAGAAGCATTAGACACTAAAGCAAGGATTAACTCTGCCATTTAAAAAGAGGAGTTATTTTCTAAGAATTAGTGTTCTATTTAAAAATAAGTCACAATTATTTCTATCTATAATGTTAGTACTCTTAAAATATAGTTTTAGGCAATGCTTTTTGCATGTTTGTTTATTTATTTATTACATACATTTTCTGCATTATAACATCTAACCCAACAGAGACCACTATTATGGTTAAGGCAAAGTCAGGCATTTGCATTTATTGGGATTTTTGAAAGTATAAAAATAAATTAATTTTCTGTATTTGTATTTTTAACCTGTCTACTTGCCTACCATCAGCTCCTTGGAACTACCTAGTGCATTTATTTCTCATGGGGTGAAAGCCATCACTGGCTCATTTCTCCCCCATGTGGCAAGAGCATATCACATGACTATCACCCAGTTAGATATCAGGGTCTCCTCATCACCAAGAGGAGCTCCTAACATCCCCTTGTCAGTTTCCAAGGAAAACTAGTGCTGTTAGTCTTTTGAGAAGGAGGATGTAATCTTCTGCATATGACTGCCCTCTGACCTCGTGGGCTATGCCATGGAGCCACACTCCACTAGTTTGACATCCTTGGGCTGTACCATCCAGACCTCACACAGATCCTCCCACCTCCTCCATCTAGCTCCTACACCTCCTAATTGAACAGGGACTGTCTGTGTCTATTTGTATTTTAAATGTAAACGTGATAAAATTGTATTAGATAGACATTACTAATGGTTTAGTGCTGAGTACTACTGAAGGCTAGGAGCAGTACAACCATATTGTAAAGCAATCTGCTCATTGTACAAGGATAGCAGCTGCCTTTGACAACATCAAAAAATATTGACATGGTTTGTTCACCAAAACAGGTTTTTACTGCAAAAAAATTCTAAGCTTGCATGCATGTTTAGCACTTCCTCAGGGAGAAATATCTGTCAGAGGGAACATCTGTGTGTTTTAACTAGATTGAAATCATAAAATCATGAAAGATATCTGTAAAAGTTGCAGATGTACAGCTTGTAAATGCAAAAGGGCTAAGCATTGTTCTATGCAAGCAAAGGGCTAGAAAAATATTTTTTTTCATGTAATGTGAATTGGCAGTTCACACAATGTAGACAACTTAGAAAGAGGGAAAAGCAGTGTGTGTGTGTGTGTGTGTGTGTGTGTGTGTGTGTGTGTGTGTGTGTGTGTGTGTGTGTGTGTGTGTGTGTTCTGCTTATTACTACTTTCTTATATACCATACCCACTGGTGAAATGGCTGAAGGCTGTGATGATATCGTGGAACTGGACTATACACCTGAAAAGATGCTGAAAGAGGCAAATGCCAAGGAGAGATTTTTGAATTCTGTGCTGCATAAAGTCAACCCATTAATGGACTATACTATAGACATTGTCTTACTTAAAAACAAATTACATAATCTAGAGAGACTTTTGTTTAAACTTAAGCAGAAGGAAGAAGTAATCCCTAGGGGCCTTCGTATTTTAAAGATGCTTGCACAAACTGAGCCAGATGATGGACTGTTAATAGAACGGCAAAAGATTAACCTAAACTGCTCGTCTTACTTGAGGTTACTAATTAAGCAGGCAGACAAGGCTATTGAGCAGATATCACTGTCCCTGATGCAAGCTTATGATGAACTGATAACCTTATTTTCTGCTGAAGAGCTAGAGAAACATGTTATTGAATGTTTAGATTCTGTTTCTGCATATGAGAGAAGACTCTTGCGAATTAAACAAGAGAAGTTATCTAGAGACAGAGATGACTTTATGAAAGGTAATGTTTTTCTGTGGCCAAGAATACAAAACAGACTTCTACTGCGGGAGGGTTTTCACAGTTTAACTGTGATACTGACACACCCTCTGATCTTCCAGCTCCAGTTTCTGTGCTTACCAATAATCCAGCCTTTCAGAGGCTGGAACGCATGTTCACACAAGCATTGACATCATCTACCACAAATATAGCTGTTACCACTACTGAAGCCAAATAGCTGGGACACGCAGAAAAACCTTTCAGCTAACAGCACAAATACATTCAAATGGGAAGTTAAACTCCCCACTGCAAGAAGGATTAACACAAAGCTCTAGTACCTCAAAAGTCAATGGCACACAACACCCTTTAGCCCAACAGAAGCTTCCATTCCCTTTACCTTGCAAGGAATGGAAGCTGGAAAAGCAGCGCACTCATTCAAGGAGTCTCAGCAGAAAGAAAGGGAAACAAGAAGGGACCCACTTGAGTGCCCCCAGCAAAAAGAAACCAGTAAGTTGACTGATGTTATTTTCAATGACTTAATTTAAATCTTTCTGCATATCATCTTACAGAATGTGAAGGAAGTGTTTTACAAAAGGGACTTTCATTTATTCCTACACAAACTTCAGACTTCACTGAAGTTATATTTGATGTTAAACTGTTTGTAAGGAATCTAATGTTAAAGCTTATATATAAGGATGAAAATGTAATGTCTGAGAACCAAGTTTATAATAATGCTGGGATTTTTAAAAACCCAAGCACTTTTGTACCTGTGTTAAATCCTTTGGTTAGTGCATTTGAGAAACTATGTGTTAATGAAATGTATAGTATTTACAATCAGCGCAAGAAATGTAAAATGCATTATAATTTAAGTAAGGATGAGTACAGTGCTTTGAAAAAGTTAGAAGAAAATGATAAGGTTGTAATTAAACCTGCAGACAAGGGGCACCAATTGTTATAATAGACATCATTTGGTATAATGAAGCTATGAACGATATGCTAGCAGGATGTTTTATTTAACCATTAGTCAAAAAAAAGTTGAGCCCATGAAGTTAGTTATCACACATTCATTGAACAAGTTATATCTAGAGAAAATTATAGATAAGAACTTGTTAGATTACTTTATGGTTATAGACCCACTACTGCCTACAACACAAGGTCTTCTGAAAGTTTTCAAAATTGCACAAAATCCCCCTGTGAGCCCTGTTGTAGCAGGATGCAATTGGCTGACAGAGCCCCTCTCCATTTATTTGGAAAAAAACTTTGAGACCATTGCTAAATAAGAATATGGTTATTTTGAGGGAATCTGAGCATTTTCTGAACAATTTATTTGCTTTTTTACATGCTAACACTGGTAAAAGTTTTATGCAAAAATTGATTTTTGTTACTATGGATGTTACCTCCTTATTCACTGTTATACCTAATGATGAATGGGGTCTTGAAGGTTGAACAGTTTTTACACACTTTCTGTAACTTGGAAGAGATGTTGTGTTGGAAAATAATGTTTTTGTATTTATTAATTCCATCTAACGGCAGCATCATGGCATAGCTATGGGCACTTTGTGTGCCAATAGCTACGCCAACACTGTGATGGCTATGTGAGAAATGGAGCATAAACTTGAAGGACCCTACTCCAAATTTATACCTTTTTATAGAAGGTTTGTTGATGACTTTTTTTTTTCTGTGGGTAGGTACTAAACAGCAGTTAAGAGAGTTTGAGGTGTATGTAAATAATACAACTAATTATTTACGCTTTTCTATGAATGTATCAATGCACAGTATGAATTTTCTTGATGCTACTCTTGAAGTGGATGGGAATGGCTCTATTTTTACTAAATTGTATAAGAAACCATACCATGTCAACCTTCATTTGTATAGGCATAGTATGCACCCCACCCATATTTTTAGTAAAGTGCTTAAGAATCAAGTCTTTAGAGCCTCCAGGTTAAATGTACATGAAAAGGAGTTTCAAGAGCAGGTAGAAACTACACAGCATTGTCTAAGGATGAGAGATTATAGTGACAGAGAACTAGTTGAAAATGTCGAGAGGGTTAAAAGCTTGAGGGGGACTACAGCTAAACCTTATTTTTCAAAACCTGCATCAGACAGAGTAATGTATAATAAGAACAATCAGTGTAAACTGAGGGCACCATTACAGTATTCTAGTAATGTTTCTATGTACATGAATGTTATTAGAAAACACTGGAAAGTCCTTATGACAGGTAGATATATTTCCAGATTGATGGAGCCCACCTCCAAGTTTGCAATTAGGAACATGAAATCCTTAAAAAAGACCTTATGTTACACAAGGAATAAGCATGAATGCAGCAGTAATGTCACTTTAGCATGTGACACTTGTAGTGTATGCACTTACATTGACAGCATTTATTGTATTTATTTATTTATGTATTTATTTATTAATTTATTTGTTTTATTTTACATTTGTTAACTGGTTAAGTCCAACTGGATCCATATCCATTTTCAGTGGAGACCTGGGGAGATAAGCTCCAGAAATACAGTGTATATTAAACAAATACAATAAATAAGTATAATACCAACAGCTCCAATAATAAAGAATATATAAAAAGATAACAAGAGAAAAAAATTGCATTAAGTTAGGAAGTAAAGAAAAGGAAGTAGTATGCTATGTGGGTAGAGATGTCAGTAGAAATGTGGAGAGAAAAGAAAAAGAAAAAAATATAAGCAAGGAGGTGCTTAGAGAGGTATACTGAGTGAAATTAACCTGGGCAAGTGCAGGTACATGACCAGTGGTTGGTGAAATAATGTTTTGCTGCACTTTTCTGCTTTCACACACCCTGACCAGGATAGAATATATAGATTCAAAGTCTTTGCCACTTGTAGCACCTCCCAAGTTATTTACTTGGCCCATTGTTTATTGTGTTCAAAATTTTACATAGGTAAATGGATAGAACGCCTAGAGAAAGAATAAAGGACCATCTGTATCATATTAGCAAAGGGAATAAAACTAATGCCCTTGCAAAACATGTCATTGCCAGTGGTACCGAGCATACTTTTACGTTTCTGGTTATAGGGAGGGTGCATGAGACATTAAGAGGAAGTGACATCAGGAATAGTGCTGAGCAGCTTGAGTCTAAGTGGATCATTAGACTGAGAGGTGATAGTGGGCATGGACTCAATGATGTGGTCCCTATAAAACCTAAGCTGAAATCTAGGAACCTAAGACGGTGAATGTTTTTTGTTGTATTTTTATGTTTTATACACACACACACACACACACACACACACACACACACACACACACACACACACACGCACGCACGCACACACACACACACACACACACATATATATATATATATATAGATAGATAGATAGATTTGTCACATATGCATGTTTATGAATGTGTTATGATTTCTGTACTTAGGTGCTATACATGTGTTTTTATGAGACTGTTTGTTTAAATAATTTGAGTGCCTTGATGTCACATGATTAAACAAGGGAGGGAGTATATGGTATTTAAACTAAGTTTTTTAGTTTGATAGACATTACTTGAATAAGCAGCTTAGTCTATGAAAGCGCTTGTGGTGTTGACAATAAAAGATTTTTATTGAAACTGGCCTTTTGGAGTCCCTCTGTCTTGCTGGATTAATTTTTTGGTTTTCTTTACTGGGACTTCTTTACCAGAAAGGGTTCGTATTCGTGTTTGTTCAGCTATGTAAATGCACTTATCTTGTATAAACCTACAAATGTAGCATCTTTATTGCGCACACATTAATTTTGAATGTAGTCAAAATGGAAAAAGCATTATATGAAGAATAAAAAGCAAAATATTAAATTTAATTTAAGGACTGACAGTATCATTCCAATTTCTTTCCTTATGCAAGTTGATTCTAATGTATTACTGTTTGCATGGTGTAAGTCAAAGCATTTTGCAGCATATCATGTCTTATGGTTTTCTTATACATTGTATCATAGTATTAACTATTGGTTTATTTCATATTTATCGGTACATTAATTTATATTTTTGACATTTATCTGTTTTACTTTTTTTAGAGAAAATAAGCTGATGACGAAGCTTTCTGTGAAGCAATCCATTTATGTGGCTATAATAAATTAAGAAGAGTCTTGTCATCTGTGTGTACTAATTTTTGGATTCACCTTTAAGATTTACAGTGTTTTCTGTTGAAATGCAATAAAATAAGAAATTATATGCATGTCTTATGAGCAGTTCTTGGATTGTTGACATGGGTATTTCAGCATTTTACCTTCTACTTCCTATTTTTTTAATTTAATAAGTACATTATATACTGAATTTTTAATATTTATGCACACATGCAAGCAAACTCACATGTGTGTGTGTGTGTGTGTGTGTGTGTGTGTGTGTGTGTGTGTGTGTGTGTGTGTGTGTGTGTGCGTGTGTGTGTGTGTGTGTGTGTGTGTGTGTGTGTGTGTGTGTGTGTGTGTGTGTGTATACATATATTTATATGTACCTACAAAGCAACAAAGAGGTACATAGTCTTAGTAACAGGATATAACTGAATATAGCATATTAAAAGTTAATAATAAATGGTTTTAACTTCTACTGAAATTTCTGAATTTAATAAAAGCTTAAACTATATATTCCATTTATCTGAATATAAGATTGCTTTAGATGTTGAAATATTCTCTAGATTGTTGCACTTAAAATACTGTATCGTAAAAAGCCATAGTAACACTTGAGACTGACATAGACCAGGTAAAATGTATGATGACTAGCAGAACATAATTTAACATAAACATTAAATTTGGACATTCCAGGTTCCAGTCCTCTTACCATCCTTTTTGCATAACCTTTGAGCAAGCTGCTTTGAAGAAATTTGCTGTCAGACTACAATATGTAAAAATATGGTCAGAATTTGAAACAGTGTGAAAAATAGCTTAAAATTGATGATATCCTGGTTGCTACATAAGCAAAAATGGAGGGGCAATAGTGGTGTTATGAGAAGGATTATGAATCTGAAGTCATGTCCCAGCTATATGATCATATTTGCTATTGTGTTATTTTTATACTCATTGCAGGACAGCAAATTGATTTCATGCTTATGGATGCAAGCACTAAAAGGCACTATTAGTGATCTATTGCGCAATCAATTGTATGTGAATCCAGTATTTAGAAATGTTACTTACTGTCCAAGATACAGAATGAGTTACTTGTCATAACCTAGTAGGCCTATGGTGTCAGGACATGACTATGTAACTGAAACTGTTTCTTGAAATATGCTTCTAGCTATTACTTTTCTTTGTTTACTCTAGAATCAATCATATCACAGAAGTTTTACTGTTAATTTCAAAGGTTTCACTTAAAAATGTCACCCTGTATAGATTAAATGCACAAAACCTTTAGACTAACATTATACATGAGGGTAGGTTTCAGGCAATACATTTCTGGCTCAAATCAACTGTATTACACACTTTAGATTTCAACAGGTTTTCAACTGAATTATTTAAAATGTTCATAGATTCATAGGTTCATAGGTAGATACTAGGCTATCTGCCCTAGGGCATTTATAAGCCTAGCTAGAGTGTATTTGGCTTCCGCCTCCCTATTAGATTAGCCTACTGTGCCTCTGTAAAGTAGGTCACAGAAGGTACCCTTTTAAGATTAGTTTACTGTGCCTCTGTCTAGCAGGGACATAGAAGAGATCCCAGGGGTGAATTTGCGATTTCCCATCCATATGTCCAGATTTCGCTTGAAGAGGGTCAGCGAGGGGCTATGTCTAACATGAATTGGGATTCTATTCCAGAGTGAGGGGAGCCTCTGGGAAATGAATCTGTCCCTCCAGCATGTCCTATTTCTGTTTGTAGCCCATGATCCTCTTGGTAAGGTACTTTTAGGGTCTCTCCAGTTGTTGCAGGTGTCGGGTAAGGTACATCCCAAAAGGGGCATTCCATTATGGGCCTGATGAGTGACGAGTAGAGGGGCACAATGACCTCTCTTGATCTAGATGTGAACCCTTTTGTGATAAGGTGGGCTATATAGAAGGTCTTTCTAACCACTTTGACAACGTGATTATCAAAGGAGAGATTACTATCTACGTTGGTCCCCAAATCTCTAATTACTTCTTCCGTACTTAATGGATTACCACCTATGTGGTAATTTGTGGGCACCTTGTTTTTCCCAAGGGGGATGACTATGCACTTTTTAGCATTTAGCTTGAGGCTGTGGCTCTGGCACCAAGCATCCGTCTCTGTGAGACCCTTTTGGAGGATGCTTGTGTCAGCTGGAGATTCGATTATGGCCCCCAGTTTGCAGTCATCTGCGAACTTTGTCAGCCATAATCCCTCTGTGTTAGCCTGAACCTCAGAGAAGTATATACCGAACAAGAGAGGCCACAGAACTGAGCCCTGTGGGACACCACTTGTAACTGGTTTGGATTCAGACATGGCACCTGCGATTCTGACCATGTGGGTTCTATCTCTGAGCCAGTTTGCAACCCATCTTGTGATATAGGGGTTGATATTTAAGCTGGTAAGCTTATTTATGATGCCCGAGTGGGGTATTGTGTCAAAGGCTTTGGCGAGGTCCAGGTAGGCTGTGTGGACTACCTTGCCCTCATCTATGGCTTTGGTAACTGTTTCAAAGAAATCAACTAGGTTTAAGAGGCATGATATGCCCTTAACAAAGCCGAATTGGGTAGGGTCCAGTGTCTGGAGGCTCCCAATGTCTTTGTTTATGAGTTCCATGATAATACGCTCCATCGCTTTACAGACCAGACTAGACAGGCTTATGGGGCGATAGTTTCCGGGGTCCGTTGTGGCACCACCTTTGTGGAGTGGGACCACTGTAGCTGTACGCCATTCTTTGGGTACATATCCTGTAGTAAGGCTAAGTTTGAAGAGTGACTTAATGTGAGGGTTCAGTTCTTCTTGGAGCTCATGTAAGACACAGCCTGGGACACCGTCCAGTCCCATAGATGCTGTGTTTTTTGCTTTGAAGAGGGCAGCTTTCACATATGCATCTGTGATGTCAGGGAGGTTACATTCAGTTGGGATATGCATTTGCTCCTTTGGGGGGGAAGGGGGGGAGAAGTTTGCACTGAATCTGTCTGCCAGGATGTTGGCTATGTCTGTAGGTTCGGTATATTTTGTACCGTTATGCAACAATTCAGAGCACATCTGGGAGTTTCCGCCCATGTTCCTGACATAATTAAAGAAGGCCTTGTGATTATCTTTAGTGTCTAGGGCAATTTTTCTTTCAAAACTGGCCTTTGATGATTTTATGAGGGATCAAAATTTCTTGCTAATACTGATTAGAGATGCCTTCCTTTTTTGGGATTTTGCACTGTCATGTAGTAGCTTCCTCCTTCTGTTGTATAGCTTATTTATGGCCGGGGTCCACCAGACCGGTCTCCTGTTTTTGGAGGAGTGAGTCTTGGTTTTATTTGGGATAGCACGATCCATGCATTCCTGCAGGTCTCATAGAATGCATTTGTAAAGGATTCTGCGGATTGGGCTCTATTATCCTCTGGCCCAGGGGCTTTGAAGGATTCCACCTCAGTCTTGAGAAGTGCAAAGTTGGCTTTTGAGAAATTCTTTACAGTGATTTCCTTGGCTGGGGGTGGGGCCAGGATATGGATGTCCAAGGAAATTTGTTTATGGTCTGATCTTGCCAATGAGGGATTTACCTCTGGTGTGGAACATAGAGTCCCCATTTCGGTGATGACCAGGTCCAATATGTTGTTTCCTTTTGTGGGAGTGGTGACCAGTTGTTCCATTGCGTTAGAGTTTATAAATTCAAGGAACCGTTGGGCGAGGGTGTTTGGGCTTGAGTAGTTTTCCCAGTCAATGTTTGGGTAGTTGAAGTCACCCAATAACATAGTGTTTGGAGAGACCTTCATATTCTCCAGTGTTCTCAGGAATGCCAAGTGGGGTTCCTGTAATGGGGGGGGGGTGTTCTGTAGCTGGCTACAAACTGAAAGGCAGTTTTGCCCGCTGTTAGTTGCACATGGATGGTTTCCAATTCTTCGTGCAGTGCCACTAACCTGGAGGTGTAGGTATCTTTGATGAATATAGATACTCCCCCTCCTTTTGTGCTTCAGTCCGAGTTTTGGGGCCGAAACGCATGGTATGAGTTATAACCTGGTAGTGCTGGGGTGCTCTCAGGAGCCTTGAACCAGGTTTCTGTTACTGCACAGACATCGATTTTCTCCATACTGAGGAGAGCCTCGAGTGTGTGCATCTTGAGGTTTAGACTTCTGGAATTGAGTAGTATTACCTTTAGTTTTTTTATCCTTGGGTTGTCTATGGAGGTGGGTTTGTCCTTTGAGCCTTGCCTAAAAAAGGCACTATGGGGGTGGCAAGAGCCTTGGCCAGTATACGAAAGCCTAAGGGTGACAGGTGCAAGTTGTCCCTAGCGAAGCAACATGGATTGTCGAGCATGTCATCCCAGGCTGACAGACACTGGATCCCCTTTGAATGACACAAGTACTTTAGCCAATTGTTGAAACTGATCATTTTGTCTTAATACTGTGGCATCATTCTTGGTGAGGGCAAGATGCTACTCAAGGTCAGGGTCATACCAGCCTGGGCTACATGGTCAGAGAGCTCCTCTATGTCTCTTTTCATGTATTCCAGGGAGGTACATCTCAGATCATTCACACCAGCATGGACAATGACGGAGTCATACTGGTACTTGCTTTGGAGTGACCTGAGTGCTTGCGTTATGTGGCGGATCCTGGCACCTGACAGGCAGCTTACAGTGACCTTCTCCTTGTTCAGTCTGGTAAGCAGGACGTCAGTGTGCTGGACAATAGAGTCCCCTATAACAAGTGTATTTGGTGTGTTGTTTGGCCTTACGGGCTGTGACTGTGAGGCACACTGATTTTGTGAGATATGTGATTCATGGGTATTGTTGAGGGGTGGCTGTTGCTTGGATATCTGCTTAGGAGGTCTTTGCTGTTTAGGCAGATTTTTATTTAGAGCCTCTGAGTATGTTTTTGTGTGTTTATGTGCTGGGTATGCAGATACAATAGGTCTGTGTGAGACTGGATTTGTGGTGTGGGTGGTTACCTTTTCCTCCTGACTGACTGTGCCAGTCTTGGGTTGAGAGAGCTCTGCCTCCAGTTTGGCTGTGTAACTGCATCTCTCACATGTATTAGAGTTTGTTGGAAGGAGGAGAGGGTTGTCTGTGTACATAAGGCTATTGTAACATTGCTTCAAAATTCCCAGATTCACCAGCTGGACTGGAGAGTAACCTTGAAACTGACCCTTGGACATACCATATTAGTATAGGGAATTGTTTTTTTACTGATTAGATTAGGGAAGGGAACTGATTTTTCACTTGATCAGGAAGGACCAATCGGGAGCCTAATACTTATGAGAAGTCAAGGATGGTGTAGTGCTTTAGTTAGTTAGTGTTTCCTTATAAGAGCTGAGCAAGTGCTTTGTCTTTAAAAAGTGTATTTTATTTTAAGGGTATTTGGTACATTTAGCTAAAAGGAATGGCCATGGTAGAAAGTTGCCCCTACTTATGTAGACTTATGAACTGACTTCTTAGAGCAGGTCTTAATTTAAAATAAAAGTATAAATTATATGTTTAACTTTCTCGAACATATAGAGTTGCTGCTTGACAACTGTCTGCAGTTAGATGGTATCACTATGGCTTTCCTACCATTTGTACACTGTTTAAATACAAGTGAGTATGATATTACATTTACTTCTAGATTTGATCTACTTCCTATTCACTTTCTTGATGTCTCAGTCACAAGTTATTAGATGGTTCAGTAAATACTGTTACAATTTGCCTGTTTCCACAATTGTATGAATGTCAATAATTGTTTCAACTATGTCACAATTTATAATATTACTTTCCAAACTTTAATGTCTTATTTCAACATTTACAGAATGCCAACAATGTTTTTTGGAGTTTTTTTACTGGTTAATCTTTTCTTTTAACTTCTGATTTACTTTGTAATGTATAAGCTAATTGGTAAAAATGTCTGTAATTTGTGGAGCTTTTCTCCCTGGGCCTCCACTGAAAATGTGACTTTCTGGCACAGTGGACTTTCCCAGTCAACAAATGTCAATAAATAAATAAAATAAATAAATACTAATCTATATAGGAAAAAAACATTCACTTGTAGTTTTCCGTTATCTGCTGCCAGCCATGACATATTATCAACAGGTTGCCTAAAATCACAAATTTTTCAGACTTAAAATAATTTGTAGTGCTTGTGAGTACTAAACAGAAGCAAAAGATAGACATACCATTCAAAGTACAGTGCAGGGATATACTTTACGTACTCTTTAACAAACTCAAAATCAGGCTGAGAAAGCATGCAGAGAGGACTTGCTAAAATACAGGGTCTGCACCAAAATTCCTTGCTGTTTGAGATTCATTACTACTTTTGTAAGCAATACTTTCTAAATTAAAGAGGTAATAAACAAGTAGTACCATATACTCAAAAATAGCATATCCACAGGTGAATGGTTGCCTGAAAGATGTGACTTTAGTTTTCAGAAAGGTAAAAGTATCTGTGGACATTCAGCAACACATAAAATCCATTTCAACCCAAAGTTACTCAGCCATTACTGGGATCCAAGCCATGTGACTGTTATCCATATGGACATTCATTCTGCAGTTTTTTTTTTCATATCTAAATATTTTATATCTGTTGATACTTCTGAAACATTTGACATTAGAGAGATAATTACTTACATTACTGTGTGGGTTGTACATATATATTGTAATACATGCTTGCAGCTTTTTATATGCTGGTAAAATAACATGTCCATGGAAATGGCTCATGCCATCTCAGCTTCATGACATAAGATGTCAAAGGAATGGAATTGTTTTTTATAAAGCAATGTCACATAAAATGTTGTTTTTACATGTATAGGCATTTACAAGATATCAGTTACTACTATATATACAGCTCAGTGAAAGCACCAGATAGATACCAAAGAATGGATTTAGATTTGAACTTTGGGAGTACTGCATAAACCTGGAATGAATGAATACATAATCTTGTAATTATTTTACATGCATTTTTCTCTTGATTGACTAGAAGGTAACACAGCATTATTTCTCTATTCAAATGCTTTTATTGAATATTTTGAAAGTAAAATATGATTTGTCATAGGTTAACAATATAAATAACTATATAGAAATGAACATAACACACTAACAAAACCAACTATTTGCATTAGTACATAAACTAATAAATACAATTTATATCTTTAGAAAATAGATTAAATTCATAAATTATATCAGTAATTTCTTTTCTAGTATTTCCACAACATTTTGCCAAAAGTTGTAATAAGAGGTGATCCTTTCTGTTCTCCTTTTAATAGTTGTTAGTTCCATTTGAGATATAGCCATAAGTTTCTGTAGTCTTTAAATGTTGAAGATGATTCACTCTTCCAGTTTGTTGTAATTATCTGGTGAGCAATGGCTATGAGATTCCATAAAAGTAGAAACTTTGTTCTAGGAACCCATTGCAGTATAAGATCATTAAACAAAATTAAAGATTTAAACAACTGAAAATTATCATTAAAAACTGTTTGTAAAAAGTAATTAATTTTACCCAAAAAGTAAAAAAAAAAGTTGCTAATCTGCCTTTAGTTTTATTTTGCACCTCCAGCATCTTATATCTTGTTTAAACATGAACTCAATTTTATGAGGCATTACAAAAGATGTATGAAGAAATTTCCATGAGAATAACCTCCATTGAACTGACAGGGAAATTTGTTTAGAAGATACAAGTATCAGTCTTTTATCACTGTCATTAGAAAAATGATTATTAATTCCTTTTTAATAGTCCTCAACGTTTTCTTTATAATAATTTTTTGTTGTTTTGATTATTTTATAAATATTTGACAAATATAATTTTCCTTGAACAATATGATTTACTAGAACAATCAAATGTTCTATAAGCCTGGGAACATTTTGCATAGTGATTAGATTCATTAACTCTAATCTACTTATAGCATATTATGTCAAATCCTGTATTACTAGCTACGTGTTGCTATATAAATTAAATTTATTTTTAACTTGTTCCTTTGTTAAAAGTTTGCCAGTTTGTATCAATTAATGCCAATGTATCAAATCTTTTTTTTTAAGAATTCTGATTGTGGCCACATCAAAAGTGTTGATATTATTCTTAGTACAGGCAATAGGGAATAATACAAATGCCCATGCTTTAATATCAGGATTTTTGTTTAGATAATTGTTGAATACTTTTAATATATCTGATATAAATTTAGACCTTATATGTTTGTTTTATTGTCAACTGTATATTCTCTCATCATCCAAAAAAAAATATTAGATACCATTTCTATGTATTGTCTCCAGAAAAAAGACAGGTTGTGCTGAACAAACTCCAAACAAAAACGGCAGCCAAAAAACAACCCGCTAACTGCCTCACTCACAGTAAAAATCAGCTGGACAAGACGAGCAGTGGTAAAATCCAAAAAAGCTTTAATAAACAAGCCCAATGATGAGCGCTTTCACTCGCAAAAAGCGAGCTTCATCAGAACAAATATGCACTGAATACCAGTTGGTTAAATAGTAAAAAAGGCGCCAAAATAGGCGCAATCAATTAAATAAATAGAATGTGTGTTGAAATACAAATACACATTGTTGCTAAAATACTTACTAAGAATAAATAAATAAATAAAATGCCACAGTATAATTAACATAGTGGGATATGAACCCAGGTTTGTTGTTAAAATGGGTAAAAATTTAAAATTTAAAATTCATTTTGGAAAGTGAAATACCATCTAAGTCCCAGGTTATGTCTAACACCACAAAATGTGGTACTTGTAATCAGTGTAGACATATTTTAGAGTCTAACAGCATCTGTCTAAACAACATATGTAGTACGAAACTTTATCTATCCAAGGGCAATTGTAGATCCACTATGCTGGTTTACATTGCTATCTGCATGTTTTGCCAGTATTTTTATATTGGCAAAACTGAGAGGCAACTTAGGCAGAGAATTTATTCACATCTGTATTCCATCAGGAAGATGGACACTAAAAATGCCTTATATAGGCACATATTAGATTCTGGGACTGAACACTCTTTTAAATTTGGTCTTTTAAATTTGGTATTTTAGAAACAGTTAGAAGCAAACCTAGGGGTGGTAATCTCAAAAATTATCTTGCATATAGAGAGTTATGGTGGCAAGTTTACACTGATGCCACCACACTGCCAGGGATCAATGATTGTATATCCATCAAGCCTTTATTAATGTTAGAATGAACAATGTATTAATATTATGCATCACTTATGTTCATATGCTTCCTTCAACGTAAAATTGGATTAGTCAGCTTCGCAAATTATACTGTGGCATTTTATTTATTTATTTATTCTTAGTAAGTATTTTAGCAACAATGTGTATTTGTATTTCAACACACATTCTATTTATTTAATTGATTGCGCCTATTTTGGCACCTTTTTTACTATTTAACCAATTGGTATTCAGTGCATATTTGTTCTGATGAAGCTCGCTTTTTGAGAGTGAAAGCGCTCAACATTTGGCTTGTTTATTAAAGCTTTTTTGGATTTTACCACTGCTCGTCTTGTCCAGCTGATTTTTACTGTGAGTGAGGCAGTTAGCGGGTTGTTTTTTGGCTGCCATTTTTGTTTGGAATTTCTATGTATTGTGGTGACACTGAATGACTTGGATTTAACCAGATGCTTGCATGCACATATTGCTTCCATCTAGCTGAATATGAGGTGCTTTTATATATTTATTTAACATTTTTTACTGGGAAAGTCCAACTTGGAATGGCCAATTTCTAATGGAGGTCCAGGGACAAATGCTCCAAATGCATGTCTTTGTAACATGGCAGGAAACCGGAACACCTGGAGGAAGCTAACATGAACACAGGGAGGAAATGCAGACTCCACACAAAAGGCATCCCAGCCAAGAATTGAACTGGAGAGCCTCTTTCTGGGAGGTGACAATGAAAACCACTGCACCATTGTGCTGTCCATTTAACCATAACAATAATGTCTTTATGATAAATGACAGTGCATAGATCTCAGTGTCACAAAGATTTATGCCCCATGCCTCCCAATCATTTAAATGATGATTAATAGCTACTCTGGGTTTGTTAGGATGCCATAAGTAATATATCATTAATTTATTAAATTGATTTATATATTGTTTAGAGGGGGGATATAGAAGGCTTATATAAGATATAATAATTTTGGAAAAATAATCATTTTAATTATATAAAGTCTATCCTCCATAGTAAAGAAGAATGTATTCCATTTTTGTATGAGACTATTTACATGATTTAATATTTTGTTATAATTAGTGATAATTACTCCACTTATATCATTGACTAATTTAACCGCTAGATATTTGATTTTGTTGTCAACAAATATATATATAATTAAAAAAAATTCTTGTTTAAATCTTTTTTATCAGAATTTATAAGCAACAATTTTATTTTACGTTCATTAAATTTAAGACCAGAAAGGTTCTAAAAGAGCTCAGCTGATTTCAGTAGAGCTGTTAATGAGTTATCATTATCATTTAAGGTTAGCAAGATGTCATCTGCAAAGAGCTAGACCTTCATTTCTAGAATATTTTTAATTTGTATAACTTTAAAATCTGGATTTACCTTGATATAAATTGCAGACAGTTCTATGACCAGCGAAACAATAATGGGGATAAAGGACATCCCTGCTTTGTGCTTTAGTAATTGTTATAGAGGTAGAGAGGCACAAACCAATCTTAGCATACGATGAGGAATTTTCATCAAGGTTTCTCATCAAGAAATAAAGAGGTCATTGTTCCCCTCTACTTATTAGACCCATTATAGAGTACAATGCCCCTTTTGGTATGTACCTCACAAGACATCTAAAACAACTGGAAAAGCTGCAGAAATACCTCATAAAGAAGATTACTGGCCTCAAACAGATGCCCTATGCAGACCGACTCAAAAAACACCAGCTTTACACCGACGCATATCGCCTACTCAGAGACGATCTCTGCCTAACATACAAAGCTATGTCAAACCCAGAGCTATTGGACATGCTACACTAAAAGAAATCCCAATCCCTCCAAGATACAGTCTCTAGGGACCTAAATCTAGTCACCACAATAAACAGAACATGCTGGAGGGATAGATTCCTGTCCCAGAGGCTTCCCATACTCTGGAATAAGCTACCAGGTAACAGGAAAAGAGGAAGGCCTAAGATAAGGTTTATGGATGTGATGAGAGAGGACATGCAGGTGGTTGGTGTGACAGAGCAAGATGCAGAGGACAGGAAGAAATGGAAACAGATGATCTGCTGTGGTGACCCCTAACGGGAACAGCCAAAAGAGGATGATGAACAAGTAGTACATCAAATTTTGATTCAAAAAACAATCTAAGCAATCTATGGGGAGAAAAGAACCTTCACCCTTGAATAGCCAAGCCATTCAAGTGTACCCTCTAATTACCCTATCTAACTCTTCCCTAAGTCTAACTATCTAATTTTTTTATGTTTTTTGTCAGAAAGTGACTTATTGCGACATTGTGTCTTTTCACAATATACATTTTATACCTAGTTCACACCCTTAAATTTAGGACACTGATTTGGTCAAACTTGGTAAAATTATAATATATAAATCAATTATTCTTGAGACAAAGCAAAAGGCATTAAACTTTTTTATTTGAGTGTATTGTTAAATAATTACGGCATTATTTTTTATAAAAAACTCCAATTTCAATTGACATCTAATGCACATTTAGTATTAATACATATCAAGGGACTTAAGAGCTATTCAACTAAATAATATAAAAGTATAAACCGGATATGCTTCTTGAACTTGATAAAATAGGAAAAATGTTTAAAATCAGGGGTTACCCCATACATATGATAACTGATACTGTTAATTATGTTAAACAAGAATGGGGAAAAAATACAAGCCTATCTTAGGGACAAAGAGAGATGAGGAAATTACTTGTAATAGAACAGTTGAACCTAACAAATTCATTAGAGCTTGTGTTATCCAATATGCTCTGGATGTACAAAATGTGAAAGAGTTAATTGAAAGGAATTGGAATATTTTAAAAATGGATAAAAATGTATACAAGGTTGTTGGGAAGGGACCTAAATTTGTGTACAGGAATGGGTTAAATCTAAAAACCAGATTTGGTATGGCAAAAGATATTACTAATGTAACAGTCAGGGGCACCTCAAAATGTGGGAGGTGTAACCAGTGTAGATATATTATTACAGCTAAGAATATTACACTGGAGAAAACAAATAAGACAACTATTCAATTTTGTAAAGGAAATTGTAGGACAACTCAGGTCATATATTTAGCTAAATGCACTACATGTCCATGTTATTATGTTGGAATGACCACTAGATGTCTTAGAAACAGGATTTATGAACATTTGTATAAAATAAAAAAAACAGGATGAGAACAATGCTCTTTGGAGGCATTGTAATAGTAATAAAGATTGCAATTCATTCAAATTTGGTATTTTGGAACACATTAGGTCAAACCCAAGAGGCGGGAATATCAAGTTGCGTTTAATGGAGAAAGAAGCCCGATGGCAAATTAAATTAAATGCCTCAGAAATGCCAGGGCTTAATGAAACAATATCAATTAAACCTATGTTGGAGAAAAACAGATAGAATAGATATTTAGGAAGGTGTGTATTTTGGTATGATAGGTATTAAATGCAGAATTAATAAATTAGCCTAGTAGGTGGACAACAAGTTGTCTACCTTATATACACATTGGGTTTTATGCACAGCACTGTTTAATATATAATTTTTTATATACATATATATTTTATAAATTGTTTTTTTATGCATAATTTTTAACATAATATTTATTGTATTTATTGGCGTAAATCTGTTGATAAGATGCATTATATAACTTAACGTATTAAGTATGGGTTAATTCCATGGGTTTACGTATTATTTAAGATGATGAAATACTAATTGTTAACAACTATTTAGATGCTTATTTATTATGTGGGGGGAATCAGGCACTGAGCACTTTAAGAATTAACTTGTGGATTATAAATGAATTAGAGCCACCGATTGGTGAAGACAGTTATAAAAGTGAAGTATGGCAGTTAAAAAATGTTCTGATGAAATCTACTGTTGTAGATGAAAGCGCTTAACCAGACTTGCCGTAATTTTAATAGTGTCTTCAATAAAAGAAACAATTTTTAATTCCATATTGTGCCAGTGCTTCATATTTTGACTGGGACTGCTTTTAACCTTTGGGTGTTGTCGTGTTAATTGGTTGGACTGACCAGTCACTGTTTTACATTTTTTTAAAAGTATAAATCAGTCCTATCACAGTAAGGGAATAGCTACTTAAAATATATATTTGGAAATATAATAACATTTCAAGCAGAACCACAGAGGTGATCCCAGGGGTGAATTTCCTATTTCCCATCCAATCATCAAGATTTTTCTTGAAGAGTGCTAATGAGGAGCTTTGTTTGATATAGATAGGTAGTTTATTCCAGAGTATGGGAAGTCTCTGGGACAGGAATCTATCCCTCCAGCATGTTCTGTTTATTGTGGTGAAAAGGTTTAGGTCCCTAGAGTGTGTATCTCGGAGGGATTGGGATTTCTTTAAGTGGAGCATGTCCAACAGTTCTGGGTTTGACATAGCTTTGTATGTTAGGCAGAGATCACCTCTGAGTAGGCGATAATCGACGGAGTAAAGCTGGAGTTTTTTGAGACGGTCTGTGTAGGGCATCTGTTTGAGGCCGGTAATCCTCTTTGAGAGGTATTTCTGTGACCTTTCCAATTGTTGCAGATGTCTTGTAAGGTACATACCAAAAGGGGCATTGTACTATATAATGGGTATAATGAGTGATGAGTAGAGGGGAACAATGACCTCTTTTTTTCTGGATGAGAAACCTTTTGTGATGAGGTGTGCCATGTAGAAGGATTTCCTGACTACTGTGGCGATGTGATTATCAAAGGAGAAACTACTGTCCACCTGTGTTCCAAGGTCGCTTATCACACTTTCAGTATTAAGTATACTACCAACTATGTTGTACTTCATGGGTACATAGTTTTTACCAAAGGGGATGACAATGCACTTTTTGGCATTGAGCTTGAGGCCATGGCTTTGACACCAGGCATCTGTCTCAGTGAGGCACTTTTGTAGGATGTCCACATCATTAGGAGTTTTTATTATGACTCCTAGTTTGCAGTCATCTGCGAACTTCATTAGCCAAAGATCTTCTGTGTTAGCCTGTACTTCAGAGAAGTAGATACCAAACAGGAGAGCACCCAGGACTAAACCCTGTGGTACTCCACTTGTCACTGGTCTGAAGTCGGATTAGGAGTCTGCTACTTTCACAGTGTGGGTTCTGTCAGTGAGCCAGTTGGCAACCCATCTTGTGACATAGGGATTTATACCTAGTTTAGTGAGTTTATCTATAATTCCAGAGTGGGTGATGGTGTTGAAAGCCTTGGCAAGATCTAGATAGGCTGTGTGAACCACCTTGCCCTTGTCTAAGGCTTTGTTGACTGCTTCAAAGAAGTCTATCAAGTTTAGGAGACATGATCTGCCTTTTACAAACCCAAACTGGGTGGGGTCCAGAGTTTGGAGATTACCAATGTCTTTGTTTATAAATTTCATGATGATACATTCCATGGCCTTGCAGACCAGGCTCGTCAGGCTAATGGGGTGGTAGTTCCCAGGGTCCGTGGTGGCTCCCCCCTTGTGGAGTGGGATAACCATTGCTGTGAGCCATTCAGCAGGCACAAAACCTGAGGTGAGGCTATGACTGAACATGGTACTTAGGTGGGGTGCCAGTTCGTTCTGTAGTTCATGTAGAATGCAACCTGGGATGTTGCCTGGTCCCATGGATAATGTGTTCTTGGCTTTGGAGAGTGTGTTTTTTACCTGCGCAGCCATGATTACAGGAACTTTGTATTCTTCCAGTATAGAGATGGGCTCTTTAGGGGATGGGGGGGGGGGTAAAGTTAGCACTGAACCTATCTGCCAGGATGTTGGCAATATCAGTTGGGTCTGTATATTTAGTGCCATTGCGCTGTAATTCAGAGCAGATCTGAGTGTTGCCATTGAGATTCTTGACATAGCTATAGAATGCTTTGTGGTTGTATTTAGAATCAGTGGTGATTTTGTTTTTGTAACTAGCTTTGGAGGATTTTATCAAGGATTGCAACTTCTTACTGAGGCTGACCAGGGAGCTCCTCCACTTGTGGGATTTTACTCTCTTTTGCAACAGTTTCTTCCTTCTGTTGTACAGTTTGTTTATGGCAGGGGGCCACCAGATTGGCTTCCTTTTTTTGGAGGATAGCATCTTGATTCTGTTTGGGATAGCATGATTCATGCATTCATGTAAGTGCTTATAAAGTACAATTGTGAAGGATTCAGTAGTCGTAACTGTATTGTCCATCTGCATGGCTGTCATGAAGTTCACCACTTCTGTCTTAAGAAGCATGAAGTTGGCTTTGGAGAAATTTTTTACCATGGTTTCCTTAATGGGGGGTGGGGGCAGGATGTGGATATCTAGGGTAATTAGCTTATGGTCGGATTGGACCAATGAGGCGTTGACTTCAGGTGTGGAATACCAGTCACTCATGTTGGTAATGACTAGATTGAGGATATTGTTGCCCCTGGTGGGGGTGTGGGTAAGATGATCCAGGGCATTAGAGTTTATGAATTCCAGAAAGCTTTGAGCGAAGGAGTTGGTACATGAGTAGTTTTCCCAGTTAATGGTAGGGTAGGTGAAATCGCCCATTATTAGGGTGTTTGGTTGAACCCTAATATTTTCCAGTAAATCAAGAAAAGAGGAGTGGGAATCCTGGGGCATGGTGGGTGATCTGTAGCAAGCTACAATTTGGATTGCAGTTTTGCCCAGAGTTAGTTGCACTTGGATAACCTTGGCTGCATTATGCTGAGCAACTAGCCTGGAGGTGTGGATATCCTTAATGAATATGGACACACCACCGCCTTTGGTGTTCCGGTCCAGGTTACATGGCCGAAAAGTGTGGTATGAGTTATAGCCTGGTAGTGCAGGAGTGCTCTCTGGAGCCTTGAACCAGGTCTCAGTCACTGCACAGATATCAATGTTTTCCATTTTAAGGAGTGCCTCGAGTGAGTGCATTTTGAGATTTATACTTCTAGCATTGAGTAGCATCACCCTCAGTTTTTGCTTGCCTGTTCCTGTTATGGTGGTGAATTGTCATTTGAACCTTGCCTAAAAAAGGCACTATAGGGGCGGCAAGAACCTTAGCCAGTATCCGGAATCCCAGGGGTGACAGGTGCAGGCCATCTCTGGCAAAGCATTGTGGTCTGTCTACCATGTCATCCCAGACAGACAGATTCTGGATCCCTTTAGAATGGCACCAGAAGTTTAGACAATTGTTGAAGTCAATCATTTTGTCCTTGCACTGCGGCATCATTCTGGGTGATGGCAGAATGCTACTCAGGGCTAGGGTCATACCTGCCTGGGCTACAAGATCGGAGAGCTCTTCCATGTCTCTTTTCATGTAGTCCAGGGAGGTACTTCTCAGGTGGTTCACACCAACATGGACATATTACTGTATATTTCCAAGAAGGCAGTATATCAAAACCTTCCTTTACTAGAGTAAACACCTTGAACAAGAGAACTAAAGATTCTTTGGTTAGCAATTTAAACATTTCTCAAATAATATTGTCTCTACAAGAAGCTTTATTAAGCTTTAATTTATCAATATGAGATTTAAGATCATTTATTGTTGTTTATCAATTAACTTTATATGTTGTTCTAATAAATTAGTTTTGATATTTTTCTTAGAAAGGATCTTATTATGTTTAAAGGTTCTATTCTTATACTTCATGAGTTGATGTTATGAAAATGTATTTTAAAATATTCCAATATTCCTTGCAAATCGGATACTTTTTTCTTGGTGCCTGGAATATATATTTCTTTAATCTGATTTGACTTTATTATCTTTTTTATTTCTTGTTTCTAGGATTCATTGAGTAAGAACTAAGTTTAATCTTCTCCAGATGTATCATAGCTTTATGATGCAATATTTCTAAGAATTTTTTATTCATTTCTTACAGTTTATTAGTTAAGTGATGTTTCCCTTTTTGAATGTTAAGTTATATCTTATCAATATTTGTTTGTAAGTCCAATAAATCTTTATTCCATTGCCTTTTCTTGTTAATATACCATGTTAGAGTTTTGCCATATAAATATGATTTCAGTGAGTCTCATACATATATCTCTGATGCGTCTTCAGTGAGATTAAGGTTTGCATTTCTTTAATATAAAATTCTTTAAAATGTTTTGAATTTTTATATAAGATGGTATTTTAGTACTAGCTAACCTTTGACTAGAGTTTAATTCTAAATCAAATGCAATGGCATGGTAATCTGAAATTGGACATGCAATTACTTTGACATTATCTAGCATTATAATTTTAAGTCCCTGGATATGTACACTCTGCCAGTTCTTGAATGAGAACCATGGCAATGAGAATAGTATGCAAAAATAATTAATCTGATTCAGCATATGTGTTTACATCCACTATATTAAACATGTCAATGAAGTCAGATAAAGCCCTTGATGCTGCTGTTTTCCTGTGTGTATTTATAGCATCTTCCGTAGGCTGCTTGACTACTTTAACTTGTAGTCTAGGTATCTCATAAACATTTACTAGAGTGCATATTTTCCTGTTTACCTCTAATATTACCATACAAGCATTCCAGACTTATCTTGATAAGTATTTAAAATCTTGGGCATTAAAGTTGAATTTTTCCATAGAATCATAACACCTCTTGTCTTTTGTTTATAAAGTGAAATTATTAAGACTGTATAATTGCTAAAATTAAATCTGTTTAAATCTTCTTGTAAAAGATGAGTTTCCTGTAAGAATATAATGTGTGCATTAAAGATATTCAGATATTTAATTAGACTTCCTCTTTTACTTTTATTGTTTAAACCATTAACCTTAATGGAAATATATTTCATACATAAATTATTATTTTCAAAGTTCATAGCCATCTATATGTGGGTGGCCATGGTGGTGCAGTGGTTAGCATTGTCACCTCACAGCAAGAGGTTCTCCGGTTCGATCCTTGGCTGGGGTGCCTTCTGTGCGGAGTCTGCATGTTCTCCCTATGGTCACGTGGGTTTCCTCTGAGTGCTCCAGTTTCCTCCCACATCCCAAAGACATGCTGTAGGTGGATTGAACACTCTAAATTGCCCCTAGGCATGAGTGTGTGCGTGTGTGTGCCTTCTGTGGAAGGTTGGGCACCGAGCTGGCAACTCGACACCGTAAAACTCCACTACCAATCATGAGCGGACAGGTGATCCACTGTAGTGACCCCTATCCAGGAAAAGCCAAAAGAAGAAGATAGCCATCTATATGTAATTTTACAGGACAGAAGGAATAAGAGTGACTTGGCTTCATCCAATATAACAATAGTTCTGTAATTTATAGATATCCAGTAAGAAAGAATAACAGGTAGTACATCATTGGTACCAATTTTTAAGAATAAGGGTGATGTGCAGATCTGTAATAACTACAGAGGGATTCAATTGATCAGTCACAGCATGAAGTTATGGGAAAGAGTAGTGAAAGCTAGGTTAAGAAGGGACGTGATGATTTGTGACCAGCAGTATAGTTTCATGCAGAGGAAGAGCACTACAGATGCAATGTTTTCTCTGAGAGTGTTGATGGAGAAGTACAGAGAAGGTCAGAAGAGTTGCATTGTGATTTTGTAGACAGAGAAAGCATATGACAAGGTACCTGGAGAGGAGTTGTGGTATTGCATGAGGAACTTGAGAGTGTCAGAGAAGTATGTAACAGTGGTACAGGATATGTACGAGGGTAGTGTGACAGCGGTGAGGTCTGCATTGGGAGTGATGGATACATTTAAGGTGGAGGTGGGATTACATCAAGGATCAGCTCTGAGCCCTTTCTTATTTGCAATGGTGATGGACAGGTTGACAAACGAGATCAGACAGGAGTCCCCATGGACTATGATGTTTGCAGATGACATTGTGATCCGTAGTGAGAGTAGGGAACAGGTGGAGGAGACCCTGGAGTGATGGAGATATGCTCTAGAGAGAAGAGGAATGAAGGTCAGCAGGACTAAGACAGAATATATGTGTGTGAATGAGAGGGAGGATAGAGGAATGGTGAGGATGCAAGGAGTTGAGGTGGTGAAGGTGGATGAGTTTAAATATTTGGGATCAATAGTTCAGAGTAATGGTGAGTGTGGAAGAGAGGTGAAGAAGAGAGTACAGGCAGGATGGAGTGGGTGGAGAAGCGTGTCAGGAGTGATTTGTGACAGACGAGTACCAGTAAGAGTGAAAAAGAAGATCTACAAGAGGGTAGTGAGACCAGCTATGTTATACGGGTTGGAGACAGTGGCACTGACAAAAAGGCAGGAGTTAGAGCTGGATGTGGCAGAGTTAAAGATGTCAAGATTTGCACTGGGTGTGATGAGGGTGGACAGGATCAGGAATATGTATATCAGAGGGTCAGCCCAAGTTGGAAGGTTTGGAGACAAAGCCAGAGAGGCAAGATTACATTGGTCTGGACATGTGCTGAGGAGGGATGCTGACTATATTGGGAAAAAGATGCTAAGGATGAAGCTACCAGGTAACAGGAAAAGAGGAAGACCTAAAATAAGGTTTATGGATGTGGTGAGAGAGGACATGCAGGTGGTTGGTGTGACAGAGCAAGATGCAGAGGACAGGAAGAAATGGAAACAGATGATCTGCTGTGGTGACCCCTAATGGGAACAGCCAAAAGAAGATGATGAACAAGTAGTACATCACATTTTGATTCAAAAAACAATCTAAACAATCTATGGGGAGAAAAGAACCCCCACCCTTGAATAGCCAATCCATTCAAGTGTACCCTCTAATTACCCTATCTAACTCTTCCCTAAGTCTATCTATCTAATTTTTTTATGTTTTTTGTCAGAAAGTGACTTATTGCGACATTGTGTCTTTTCGCAATATACATTTTATACCTAGTTCACACCCTTAAATTTAGGACACTGATTTGGTCAAACTTGGTAAAATTATAATATATAAATCAATTATTCTTGAGACAAAGCAAAAGGCATTAAACTTTTTTATTTGAGTGTATTGTTAAATAATTACGACATTATTTTTTATAAAAAACTCCAATTTTAATTGACACCTAATGTACATTTAGTATTAATACATATCAGGGGACTTAAGAGCTATTCAACTAAATAATATAAAAATATAAACCAGTCCTATCACAGTAAGGGAACCGCTACTTAAAATATATATTTGGAAATATAATAAAATTTCTATGACAGAGTAAAACAAACGTAACAGTAAGGCTGCTTCAGTACTAAAATCTATGAAATTGAAAGAATATAAATATTCAATAGCTTTAAGCTGACACTAAAATTAAATGTAATATATCTATTTACAACTTAAGTCAAAGACGCACCGATGATAATTGTTAACTGTTTCTAATACTCTTTGCTCAAACAAAGTGCATTTATTTACTCATTTTTGTTAACTGGGTTAGTAAAACTAAACATTAACCATCTTCAGAGGATGATCAAGAAGGTATTTTCACTTATCTGTGGAAAAATGATGAAGAAACTAGATAAATACTTTTTCCCTTAATAGTGCTATGGACACTGTTACATCCTCCTGAGTTGCCATCAGCTCATTACTTGGCAAGTAAATATCACTGCAAAATGTGAACTGATACAGTTATCATATACAGTTACATAAAAGAAAACACAGTATTTTAATTATAAGCCAGTAGTGAGAGAGAGAGAGAGAGAGAGAGAGAGAGTGGAACACAGTACATTTTTTTCTCACAGGATACTTCTAGTCACATAAATGATACTAATTAATCAAGTACCTTAACTGTAAAATTAAATCACATCATTATGACAGTTCCTATATGTCATACCTCTCAAACTCTTATCACAATAACTGAACAGATTTAAAATAATAGAGAGTAAATTTTAAATATTGTTATAAACATTGGAATATTGCTAGAACAACAAGATTTAAATCCACCTACAAGTCCTGAAGGATATGATGCACTACATTTTAACACCTGCCATTATCTAGTGACTTCAATCTTCAATAACTTACTACATAACCACAATTTACATGGGGAACAAAACAAATGATAAGACTAAAAACTGGGAATTCTATGAAATTCTATCCTAAGATATCTAGAAGAGGGTTTATATTTCCAGCAAAATTAAAGTTTCAACAGTAGCAGACTTACTTCCATTTTAATTGCTTTTTTTCACATAACTTATTCTATGATTTTATTTTATATTACAAGTGGTATAGTTGTAATGCTTTGTAGGTGAAATGTATACATATGTGACTCTGTACATAAGTTCATGTTCATATAAATTTAGTTTTCAATAATATCACTTTTTAAAGGAATAAAAAATTATAAAAATTATTCAATACAGATTATACAAATCATTCTAGCTTAAAAAAGGGTAGAGATCACTTTAATTAACTAAACAGCAAGAATGGCTTAAATTTGACCTTTAACCAGAGCACTATGTCTGAGCTGTTTAGTTTCATTTTGTACTATTCACACTTTTGCAAAATGATTTAAGCTAACAGACTGTTCTAGCTCAAGGAAAGCCAGTTAAAAAGGCAGACAAGTGTTTTAGTTCAAGATCTTGGTGCGTGCGCGTGTGTGTGTGTGTGTGTGTGTGTGTGTGTGTGTGTGTGTGTGTGTGTGTGCGTGCGCGTGTGCATGCATGCGTGCGTGTGTGTGAGTGTCTTTCTGAATGTTTGGTGCGACTGTGGGGATTGCTTGAGTCAACCCCAATACGTGGGCTGCTAGGGTACATGACTACCATCCCAGGACTAACAGTGTTAGTTATAGAAGAATGTGATGCAGAGATGTACAAATGAGCTGATAATAAGGTATTCCTCACTGTGGCTAAAGTTGCCTCTGAATCACTTTTTTATGGGTCATGTAAAATGCTATACCTGTGGTAGGCAATTTACATGAGTGATAATGAGTTTTCTGAATTCCAACATGGTTTCCTGGTGTTCCTGAAACACACCTAGAAGAAAACCTAAAATCCATAATAAATATCTTAAACAGAGGAAAAGTAAAATTCCTGCAGGCATTTTTTAATTATGTTGATAGTGAGAGATATACTGAGAAGAGCATAAAAGCCTGATGGTGTATCTCACAGGTATGCTCACATGTGATTCCAAACAGCATAAATTAATTTTATATAAAGCATTGCTGTTAAGGTAATTGAGGATGTATCTTACTCTTTATGGAACAAGACTGAGAGCTAGACTTTTGTTTGTTAAGAAAGGAAAATAATAAATATCACTGTTTCCAACCTATTCAGCCAGGCTAAATATGACATGTGTAAATTAATACATTATCTTCATATCAAAAGTTGAGGCCTGACATTCCTTTAAGTCATATGTGGTTTTTTTTTCTCTCTGTTTCCTTTCATTGGACCATTTGTAAATATTGTACATATTGTTATGATTATTAACTACTTCTGTTAACTTGATCTGTAATTAATAGTAACTGTATCACAATTTATGCCAATCAAAAAATTGAACATCAGCGGTTTTGGACAGATCTTTTGCGGATGTATGGTCTTGCTTATAATTCTGCAGTTTATAACTTAATGTTTTTTTGTTCACTAAAATGCTTGTCACTATTATGGAGGCTAAGCTTTATTGTGTCTCATGATTTTGTGATTTTGTGATACTGATAAGTATTTACCAGTTTAACACTAGTATTTATTCATTCCAGCTTTACAGAATAGACACTAGATTCAACACATTGATTCATTTGATCACTTTTGTTATTGTGATATGAATATTTTTTGATTTACATTATACTTAACACTTATGTATAATTGATGCTGGTCATTCGTTCTAGCTAATTATAGTATTGTCTGACTTTACACTAATTTATGTTTAGCTCATAGGGTATCATTAATGTCTTGGGTGTTGCTTACTTATATTGTTGTGCATCACCTTCAGTCTAAATAGAACAATCAATATTAGATGACTATTTTTTCAATACCCAATGATTATATGAATAATTAGAACTTTGTATATCCTTATGTTTATTATCAGTGTGCATGTACTATTGGTCAGACTACTGATTTATCAAAAGTGGTTGTACTAGCATATTATAAGATTACATTGGTAGATGCTTTATTTAGTATTATTACCTGGGTTCGGGTTTCTCTGGAAATCATTGGGTCTATGTGGGAAGTTACACATTTTTGTGTCTTTCATTAGATATAGTTTTCAATATTGTTGAATATTATTATCATTTTTTCTAGATCAGTTTCTCTTTATCCAGTGAATTACACAGGCCCAGATATATAACAAGTTTTATTGTGTCCAACTGTAATTTATGGACTTCATTGCAAGCAACCCAATTGTTGTACTATATCAGTTATTATTTGTAACCCAGATCAGGGCTGTTTTTGAAAACGCTAGAGTTGGATTCAGGATTTTTCTTAATATCATTCATTCTCTCAATTTTGGTGACATCATTTTTTTACATTATATATATATTTTTTAAATACATTTTTGACATCATTGCACAGTCCGTTTCGATATTCTGATTATATATTCAATTTGGTTGATCAATGGGAACGTAGCATTATCAGACAGGGATTTGTTGTCTATCATAGCTACTATTGTTCCTTATTTTTGACGTGGCATATTTTTATATAGCCATTATTGTCATTTGACCAAAAAATAATGGATCTTTTAAATTTGGTTTCAGGGCTTTCTGCAGATAGAGCAGATTTAAGTGCATTTGGTGTTGGCCTAGGGCCAAGTGGTAACAATTCTAATGACCCCTTAGGACCTGAAACAACATGCAGTTTGGCTTTTGATAACTTATATAAACATTTAAAGTTGTTAAGATCTAACATCTGGCATTCCAAACTTTTTAAAGCCTATATCGTGAAAGGCATTACACCAAGGGGTCTTAGAATTAGAATTCAACCACATGTAGGGCAGGTTGATGAAGAACTTAACCAGCAATGGTCCAAAATCCAGCAGCATGCCACCATGTCATTTGTTGAAGCTTTGGACAAATATTATGACAGAATAATTGATTCAGAAATAAATATGGTTACGGACTTGTGCAATGATGTGAACAAATTTGAAGGTGAAATATTTTTTAAGAAAAACCTCAACAAAGTTACTAATGATCTCACCACTCTTGAAGAGCAGTAGAAATCTAAGAAAACAAAGAAATTCAAATGTGATTTAAATGATTATCAGAGATCCAACCCTTTCAGTTTTCCATCTAAACAAGTCCGTTTTAACCCTTACCCGGGTAAAACACCTAGAAGGAAGAGACCCAGATCAATTTTACGGAACAAAAATAATACAGATGGCTCATCCACTGATCTGTCTTCATTTACAGACAGTGACATGCAGCCAGCATCGGATCTACCAAACCCCAAAAGAATACAGGGCTTTACCCCTTTAGGGGGAAGTATAAGCGTGGAGGTAGGAAACACAAAAAGAGTAGAGGATATTCAGGGTCTGTTACAAATGGTAACACAGAAGTAAGCATTGATAATTCAAATGTTCTTAACTTGTCTGATTTCACCTTGTCATCAATACAGCTGGCTGTTCTCAATAAAGGCTTAAATTTCATCCCTGGTTTTGTTACTTCTGAAGATCATTTGGTTCAGGATGTTTTGTCTTTTTGTAGAAGTGTAAATTTGAAATTACAGTTTGGGGATGGGGATACAAGTTATGATCAAAACAAATTTATTTATCATAAATCCAAGTATCTTCCACCAATGCATCCTGTTGTACATTTATTTCAGAATATGATTCTCAAAGATCTACACTTTTATAGTTCGGAGACTCATTTTAAATCTAACAATTTATCACTTAGGGAGAAACAAGCCATCGAGGAATTACAACAAAACAAGGATCTGGTTATTATTTCAGCAGACAAGGGCGGGGCTGTAGTGGTCATGAATTGGTCGGACTATGACAAGGAGGCAATGAGACAACTATCAAACAAAAGACACAATGCTGAAATGTGTCTGAATCCTACGCATAGATTCAAGCAACAGATTGATGAATTCATGACCATTGCCAGGGATACTGGCCTCATAACCATTTCCACTTTACAACAATTGACAATCAGTGACCCTATTAATCAATACATCTATTTCCTTCCCAAAATTCACAAAGACCCTGTACATCCACCAGGTAGACCCATTGTTTCGGGTAGGGGTTACCTTACTGAACCTCTATCTTTGTTTCTGACCAGACATCTCAAGCCTTTGTTGACCCATGTTCGTTCTCGACTACAAGACACAACAGAATTTTTACAGATTATATCTGAGGCACAATTGGAATCTGGTTGGTTGATGTGCACATTGGACGTCAGTTCTTTGTACACAAATATTCCACATTCAGCAGGATTGGAGGCTTTATCTTATTGGCTTAAGATTGCCCACATTTATGAAGAGGATTTCAATTCTTTTCTTGTTGGCTTGGCAGAACTTGTTCTAACCAGCAATGTCTTTTTCTACAGAGACATTTGTTATTGGCAAATCAAAGGTACAGCAATGGGAGCATCTTTTGCTCCCATTTATGCTGACCTTTTTATGGCATACATAGAGGAACATATCATTTACAACACTAGCCACAACATCTTTTTGCCAGAAATCGATATTTGGAGGTGGTATTTGGATGATTGCTGGATGGTGTGGAGGGCTGATGTTGAATATTTAACTGAGTTTGTTTCATATTTGAATGATACTATATGGGGCATAGAGTTTACTGTCAATTATCATGCTGAAACAATCACGTTTTATGATGTCCTGATCACTAGACAACAAGATCATACCCTCAGTACCCAGGTATTCAGAAAATATCCTGAATACAATACAGTCCTTCACGCCTCCAGTTTTCGTCCACCGCACATTGCCAAAAACATACCTAAGTCACAATTTATACGTTTAAAACGAATATGTTCCCAGCAGGATGTTTTTGAGAAAGACAGATGTGATTTAATCAATAGATTTCGTGACAGGGGCTATCCCATGGGACACGTTCTTGCTGCTAGCAATTGGGTTAATTCTTTACCTAGAGAGGATTTTCTCCAATATAAAGCCAAAGATCAGAGGACTGTACAGCCATTAAGGTTTGTTACAACTTATGCCAGAAATTCAAATTTACTTATGGACAGTGTTCAGAAAAACTGGAACATTTTGTCCAATATTCCTGAATTATCAGATGTATTACCTGAAAAATGTCTATTCTCATTTCGGAAAGATAAAAACTTGGCTTCATATTTTAATCATTATAAACACACACACTTTACCAGTAGCACTGATTCAGTACAAACAACTTTGACTGGTGAAAAGCTAGTGGGCTGTTTCCCATGTGGTCACTGTAGCAATTGTGACAAAATTTTCAAATCAAAGGAATTTACAAGCAGGAATTGTTCCAAAGTTTATAAACTATCATTTTTTGCAAATTGTAGTAGTGAATGGTTAATTTATCTGGCAACATGCAGTTGTGGTTCATTTTATGTTGGCCAAACCTCTCGGCCTTTAAGACTGTGCATTTCTGAACACATGAGCAATATTAAAAATAAGAAGATTAATAACGCTCTTTATAAACATACCACCAAACATCACACTGCCAAATTTTCTTTTATGATTATTGACTTAATCAAGGGTACAAGATTTAATAAAACAGGATGGCATTCATTGTTAGATTCCAAGGAAAAGAAATGGATTACTAAGTTAGGTGCTTTGTTTGCACCTGGACTTAATGAGCAATTCTAATTGAACCAATAGGACGTGATCTTGTCACTATTTAAATGCATCATTTTAGTTGTCTATTGTCACTGAAGAAGGCTCTGTGTGGCTTGTCAGCCGAAACCAGTCTGAGCTATTTTTGATGCTGTTTTCACAATAAATTATATTTTTTACTGGATCCTATTTGGTTGCTGGCTTCTCATTGTGGACATGTATCACAATTTACTCATAAACATAAAAAAAAATAAAAATCTGTTGAGTAAAAAAAAAAAAAAAAGTTGAGGCCTGGACAACAACAACTGTCTGAATTAAGGATAGCGAAATATCCCCATTTAAGCCAAAGAAGAAGCTTCACTTTTAAGTAGAGGTAATGGACAGGTCCATGAATAGATGGCATTTAAGAGAAATGGGTAAGTCTGAGCTCTGGAAACCAGAGAATAGGTGTCTCCCTGTGTGTGATGCAACTGACAAACAATCCAATAAGAACAAAGGGTTTCTTGACACATGAATTAATCTCAAGTCCACCAAATCAGATGGCAAAATGTTGATGCTTGTTTATCCAGCAAGAACGTCACTGAACCTGTAAAGAAGGATTAAATTCTCCAGATACTATCCTACACACAACTTTAGTCTAAACATGAACATGTTTAGAGTATGTTTTTGTATTACAAGTTTATTATTTATTTTATTTTATTGGCATTTGTTTACCAAGAAAATCCACTGGGCCAGGAAAAGCCAATTTTCAGTGGAGGCTCAGGGAAAAAGTCTCCAAGTTATACATAAGCAAACATAGTAGATTCTAAAGACAGTTTACAATATTTACACAAAATAAAGTTGCTCAAAAATTATACAAAATGAGCAATCAAATGCATAAAGATCATAATTACAAGTGAGTAGGTACAGTATTTACAACAATGGATTGTTGGTTTGAGCAACATCCATAAGGCATTAGACAAATACAAGGAATACATGGAGTATAAATTGTAAGTAGTCTGAATGTTAATGATGAGTCAGTAAAAGGTAGCAGTTGTCTAGGAGAGGTGGGAGGGTTGAAAAATAGAGGTAAGTTAAAGAAAGAGTTTGGCAGCACATATAACATATTAGTGCAGGAGATAAGAAAAAAAAATTCTGGGACAAGAGAAGGACTGACCAAGTTCAGTGGACAAATTAAGTAATAGTGGAGGAGCAATCACAGCAGTTACAAATCCAGCTGGAGAAGAAGTGGTTTTGAAGAGCAGTTTGTTATTAGTTTGTTGTTAGCACTTTGAGTTTGAGCTAAACATGAACAGAGTTATTGGGAAGAACTAACCTCTTAGGCATGTTATACCAATTATAGACTATACCTGAGGGGGGGGGGTCTACTTCACCTTATCGCATATTGAAAATATAGAACGGCAATAATGTCATAAATGCTGTACATTGAAAGTGTTGTTGCGGAATCATGGTACAGTGGGGATTAGAAATTTTGCTCTTTCCTCACTGTAGTGCGATCTCAGAGTTGGTGTATATAATTAGCGGGGGGTGTGGGGGGAGCAACCCCCACAAGAACAGTTTCGATGTACGGCATTTTCAATGTTTATGTCGTTCGATATTGTCATCTTTCGACAAGATAATATAGACGCCCTGAAGTGCTGGGGTATAAGGTCATGGGGGGTGTTATCTCCTTTATATATTAGTAACATACAATGCATAAGTAATGTTAATTGTTGATCATTATGAATACTGTTGTTTGTTGCATGCTTTATTTTAGCCAGTTTAGCAGGATTATCTGTTGTTAGCAGACTAATTAATCATGCTGTCACCAAGCTTTAGTTAGGAAAGTTGAAGTAATTCTCTAGATACCCTTGATAATCGGTGTATATTGTATGTCATCTAATATCCCACAGTTATGGGTGGGATATTAACACACCGATTTATGCACATCTGATTAACCTCTGAATGACTTTCTGTGGGGAACATACATTTGAAGCCTGATGTCGGTGAAACATTGGACCACTTTTCTTACTCATAACTAGTGATGAGTATCTTTGTCGCAGGATTCAGTAGGATAAACAAGCAAACTACTGGGGAAGAAGTTTCTGTAAAATGCAGGAGCAAAGAAGAATGTTCAACACTGCCCCACTACACCCCCTTAGTAATGGGTACTTACCTTAACCCGAACACTGTCCCTTCTCCAACTCTACCCCTACACCCTACCTTAATAAAAATCTTCCTGTAACTCTGCCACTTTGACACACACAAACATGCACAAACACACACTAACAACACTACATCTATCTGCTTACTTAACCTTAACTTTAACCCTAAAATATACACACTCGCAGAGAAATATACAAAACCTATCCCCAACCCTAACCCTCACACACACACACACACACACACACACACACACACACACACACACACACACACACACACACACACACACACACACACACACACACACACACACACACACACACACACACACACACACACACACACACACACACACGCACACACGCGCACACACACACAAACACACACACACACACACACACACACACACACACACTTTCAACTCCTCCAACCCCGCTCACTTTCTCAATGCAACATTCCATCAACAGTTTGACCATTCTGCTGTTATTTTGATATGAAGCACCACCCCCAGCATTCATTATCCAAATGGATGTTCATTGCAATGATGGGAACACAATGAAACATACGGGACACTGTATGACATTTGAGTGACATTTGATAATGCAGGAACCAAAAAGGGAGATATTGAACACAGTCAGCAGCCATGGGCTGCTTCAATTCTCTATGGACACTGGTATAATATGGTGGAGGGAAACAAGTGTAGATTTGACAAACAAATTGACATCTAACTTGGAATAAGAAATGCACAGATTGTAGACAACAAATAATTTTCAGTAGAAGTAGTCTTGCAGAGGTGTATAGTGGGAGGGGAAGGAGAATATAATTACATTCTGGTGATAATGTGAAACTCAGTGGGTGTTCTCATTCCATCAGATGAAAACTGTTTGACATTGGATAGTCAGTTGATGTAATTTACAAAAACATGATCTTGGACGAATGCTGGGAGATACAAAAATGAGACTTGCCATTTGCTGTTTGTTTGGACAGGGAATGCAAGTAGCTGATGAAGAGAACCACAGAGGGAAGATGGTTTATCTAGTTAAGAAAGAAGTCAGGATGATGACAGGAAGTATTTAGGCCCCAAATACAGAGGATGCAAGTTTGTTTTTTTTTTTTTTTTTAAGAAATATTAGCACATCTGAGAAAAGTAGGATTTGAATTCAGAAATAGAAAAATATAGAGGGAGATTTTAATATCACCACTGAGCCAACCTTTCTGGAAAAAAAATCTCCTATAACAGAAAGGAGAATTTAAACATAGGGGGTGTAGGTGTAGGTATGGCTTATAGAAGAAGCATTAGCTGAACAATGGGGATACATTAAACAAAAGCAGCTTTGCCCAGGCCAGCAGTATGGATGGATGTTTTGTGAGGTCATTTGGAGACCAAACTTGAGACAGTGGGAATATCAGACAAATCTGTTTTAGATCATACTCTGGTGATTGCAAATCACTAAGGTAGCTCTGCAGTGAGGGTGGAAGGAAGTAAATGAGACCATTAGAACTGAAGAAGTGGCGAACAACAGAAAATATTACAGCTGAAGATAACATCATTACTACAGGACAATACAGCGAAAAAGGAGGAAGGAACAGTACGGTGTGATGAAACTAAGACTACAGGCACAACTTAGCTTATAGTAAGCCTGGTGGCATAGAAGGACAGAGCTCCAGTAACAGTCCATGTGACCTTATTTCAAATAGTGCTTGGGAATCCAATGGTGCTGGCCAGGGAAGATGGGCATTTGTATCCTAGTGGGGAAGGGACCATGTTAAATGACATTTTGTTAAGAGTGCTGTCAGAGACTAGAACTCAGATAAATTATACTAAGGTGGGTAACTGAGTGGAAAGAGCTGTTGTGGACACCCCCCTAAGGGTCCAGGGACAGGAAACAGACTTTATCTACTCCTCATTTTCTAACCAGCCTAACAGGATTGCTGTTAGCATCTAGGTGGAAGGTAACAGGGCAAGGTAACAATGCCTGTGTCCTTTAGAATTAATTTAACAGTCTGGCCAAGCTTGCCAGCTTTTCTATGACATCACCATTTTCATAGAGGTTTCTCATCTACTGTATCATAAACTATGTCTCTGACAAACATACTGAAGAAAACAACACCATAACAGACTTCTGTTGGGACACACTGATCATATGTCTTGCTGCTGAAAACATTCCTATCTTGTTATCCTGTATATCTTATTCATCAGAAAAGCACCCAAGCACTTCCTCATATTCTATTCTACCTCTCACTCTGCAGGTTTACCTAGTATTGATTATGTGCAATGATACTGATGGCTTTACAGAACCCAGGTACACAATTTCTGCAAACACTTTCTTAACAAGTGTTCCCATTTCTCATATATAAAGACTGAATTAGATCTGGCTACCAAGTATTTCTGTGCATGAGTCAGTGTTGGCTGCTGTTGTGACTATCATTGTGTCTTAGGCAAACAACTGGGATTCCTCTCGCAAATTTTCCATGACATCCTTCATTACTTATCTCAGGATGATTTGTTTCTATTTTTTTGGATTGTTTCCAGTCTCTCCTTACAGAGGACCAGACTTTGCCAACTTCAAATCTTGTGATACTTATGTAGTAAAAATTGACCTGTTGAAGATCTCTGTTGGTGTATTAGCCAACAGTATGACCAAGTGTTTCAGTATTTGGAGGGGGAGGGACAGCTCATCTGGTCTTTATACTTGTCATTACTTTAGGCAAACAGTCTTCTGTGTACTTCTGAATGCCCATTGTTCACCTGCACCATTCTACACGTATTCCCCTTTCTCCATTCTATCCTTGCTCTATCATGCCCTTGTACTTTTTCCTTCTTTACCTTCACTACTAAGGCAGAGCATAGACTCTCACCTTATTATCTGTGTCCTTCTTCCAATACTTGCTTAGCCTGGTCCGATTACTACCGTCTTTTTCTTCTCTCCGAAATGTTCCTAAAGATGTCTTTGCTATCCTTCCTGAGCCTGCTAGCTTTCATTCAGCTTACAAGTTTTCTAAAATGACATTTGTTTGCAACCTTGTAGAGTACATAGTCTATCTCTTTACCATGTTCCATTTCTGCATGCACTCTCTGTTTTTGCCTAATTGCATCCCTCACTTGCTTGCATAGATTTCTTTTTCCTTTTTCTTTTTTTTTTTGCTTGGTTTCTCATCTGCTTCACTCATTCTTTAGCCCAGTCCCTTCATCTATCCCCAGGTATGCCAGCCTCTCCTACAGCCGTTGGACTATTCCATTAGACCCCCATGGACTTTCTCATTTATCAAGCTGGGGCCAGTGTGCAACCTAAAGACACCCTGGTGGTCATGACATTAAATATTTCCACCAGGGTTCACTTATGACCTATCCCTTGGTCCTCCCTGGCCTGCAATCACCTGGTTATATCCAATGGGTGCTCCTCTCTATGGACCAAGTTTCCACACAGGAAATACCTACACAAATGCCTTTACCCCTGGTATGGGCATACCCTACCCTTCCTGCCAGCACCTCAGACACCTGACTTGCTAATCAAACCTAGGTCACTGGGGCCATAGGTAGGGCTTTATCCCATAGTGCCAGGGCAGCTGCTGTACTTCCTTGCATAACTTTACCTCTTATTATTTTTTATTATCTTTTTGCCTTTTCTTCAGTCCTGCATCAATAACCCTGAGTGTTCCATCCCTGACCTATGCCCACACATGACCAGTCCTTTTGGTTCGTATCTGGTCTCCTAGTCCCAATTTTTACTTTTTTCTAGATATGCATATTTTGCCAACTGTGTATTTTTCTTCCTTTATTTTTGTGCAAAGCTTCCCCTTCATGTTCTTTAATCCATCCTAAATCATATAGTGGTACAAGCATTGCCAAACTTGGCAAACTTTCAGTTTGATACCCCTGCCTCCTTCTGTTTTTGGTTAGCAGTGACATTGTCATTAAAATAGTTCATAAGATTGTTTTAACCATGTTTATGTGACATTTTACTGATTCTTTAAGTACCTAAACAAATTAATTTTCTTTGCTAAACTTGAATGACAGTTTCCATTATCTGAGACAATATGCACATTTAGATAATTTGCAGATTGGGTGCAGCTTGCTACTTTGCATGCATGTATTACGCTGAATTTGCTTATGTGGGTGAATGAGTTATTCACATAGAAGATTAGCTTAGAATGAGTTTTCAGTTTCTTTGCAGGCACTTGCTCCTATCATTCATTCACCATAAAATCTACTGTTTCATGACAACTGTAATTGTATCTTGTGGGTTTGCATTACCACCATAAAATTGTAAGAATAAGACATTCAGGAATGAAGCAGAAGAAGCTCACAGCATTACAGAATTCTTGTTCTAAAGGTGCAATGTTCATATTTACTCATAAAGATAAAAAACGTATGCATTGTGATATCTGTCATACATTAAAGAAGAGTACTATATCAATAAAATATCACAAGTCTTTTGAAGATACTTCATTAGCTGCTTACATATATTTTGCAACTGCACCTGACAGTTTTATGCTTGAAATAATGTAGGGATTATTACAATAAATGTTGGCTCTGTTTAACTGAAAATCTTGGGCAATTAAGGATTACAAATGATAAGCATCCATCATTGGGGATTCCTCATTATTTATGAATAGGGATAAATCTCTGTGTCTACCAGGTTTAACAGAAGAGATTGTTTCTGTATTGGAATTAATGGACCAGTTAGCATCACAGATTTGCAATGTTAGTCTTTTGCAGAGTATAGCAGTTATGTGTGAACAGTAGTGAAAGTTTTGTAAATTAGAAGCTTTGGAGCAAAATCAGAAAGTCCTTATGGGTTTCTGTGACAAGCAGAGATTCTAGCCAATGACAGTGCTTCTGGCCTGGTTAAATATTTGAAGTAGCTGTCTTAGGCTGAAAAAGTGATTTTTAAAACATTGTACCTAAGTGCACTGCTGTAATTTAAAAAATACAGCTAATGGTGATAGTTAAATAATGGAAAAGAGGTTTCAACCACAATGTTTGCTATCTGTGGGTATCCCATGAGACATATCAGCTCTCCTGAACACGCACTATTCTCCAGTCTGTAGTTGCCATAAAAAGTATGCTACAAATAAAAAGTGACCTTTTATCCATGACAGAAGCTGTCTCTCTCTCTCTCTCTCTCTCTCTCTCTCTCTCTCTCTGTCTCT
>NC_056741.1:373311271-373371271 GCF_019279795.1 Protopterus annectens
GATGAGCCAACCAACTTTGCATTACAGTATATGATAGCAAACAGTCTCATTCATACACTTTTACAAATGAACAAATAAAAAGTATTTCCTTCTTAAAAGATCCAGTTAAACGTACAAGTCAGTATGGCAGTTGCACAGGGAAAGAAGGTAAAATGTTTCAGTGCATAGACTGATTATCGAAAAAAAACCTCTTAACTGCATTTGTTGCAGTTATTTCCAATTACTTTTTTCTGTTGACTGAATGCCAAGAAAGTAAGTTAAGTAAAGTACAATAATGCCATGATCTTGTTTTAACATTCTCCACAAGTTAGAATTTTTCTAATTCAAAATAGTAGCCCCTGACAAACATAAAGAAAACATCAGCAGTTCTAGTTCACTAACCAGAAGGAGGTTAGATTTTCAAACACAAATAAAGTTTGGCAACAAACTAAGTTGCCCCAGGACATCTTCATGGGGGGGGGGGGGTTAGGTGGATATTAGGGAGAGTTAAGTGGGTTGGGGAGGTGAAAGGGTTAAGTGGAGGCAGGGATGGTTGGGAGAAAACGAGACAAGGATGGGAAGGGGCTTAAGGGATTTAGTCTAGTGTAGCTGAGTTAAGCAATCACATTTTGGCGTGAACTTGCTACAGCAAGTTTTACGTCTATGACAACCTGTGGGTTGCAGGTGGGCCTTGTCTGTGTTGGTTCGGTGGGTATGGTGGTGCATGTAGGCCTTGGTCTGTGGCTGGTCTGGAGTTGCTCTGTGCAGGTGAGATCAGTGGTGCATTGGGATGGGGATAGTGCCCGGATGTTTGGCAGATCTGCTGTTTTGTATTTAGATTGTCTTAGTTCATAGGATAATTTAAAAAAAAAAAAAATAAGGCGGGGACAGGAAGAGAGGCTTTCCAGCTTTGTCACTCTTGTCTAGGGTGCCCAGTGAGATTAGAGTGTCCTATTTTATTTGCTAGTGCAGTTTTTGATTTATTGGTGTTTGTAGCAAAGTTGGAGGTGGATTGCCTTTTGAGGACAAGTGTCCGTGATGAGTTGGAATGGTGCAATCGGGACATTTTCTGTCGTCTTTCTTGAGTGTCTGTTTGCTGGCTTTGTACTTCCTTGGTTGCCATACACATGGCAAGAATTGGTATATTAGCAGAGGCATTGGTGTATTGGCAGAGGCATACTGGTTTATTGCATTTCGGTTCAGCAGGGGTCGAATGGTGCAGGGGTGCCCATCCGGGCATCAGTGTTGTATGGGTCGGTTGTCATTTGTGGTTGTTGTGGGCATGGCTGGGAGCATTGGGTTGCTTTGTGGTGGCTGTTGGTTGATTGTGTCATTGGTGGCACTTGGAGGGGTGTACAGTGATGGCTGCTGCCACTGTCACTGAGTCAACACTCCCGTCTTGGACACAGGTCGGTGTGTTCCTTTTCAGCCGCTAGTGGTGGTTTTGCAGGTCTGCCTCATTTTGGCTGATTTTGGTGGTGGTTTAGGGGTCATGGGCTGTTGGTTCCTTGGGGGAAGAGGTTGCTGCTGCACATGCGCGGACTGGTGTCGGAGGTTCCTAGTTTAAAAAAAAAAGTCAGTGGTTCCACCGACTAGCTGGGATTGCATGGACTGTGGTTGCAGTTGTTTGCTGGATTTGGCCTTGTGGTTGTGTTGCCTTGGCACTCGTTGTGGAGGACTGGGCAGTCTGTTGTTTTTTTTTTCTTTCATGGCGCCCGCTCGGTCACATCGGGACAGCTGCATTTGCTCTGCTGCTGTGGGGAGACACGGAGCTGGTGGGAAGAAAGATGATAAAATATATATATATATATATATATATATATATATATATATATATATATATATATATATATATATATATATATGGGTTCACTACAGTATATCGAATGGCCAAAATACCGATGCCCAATATACCGAGACCACAAGATCAAAGTTACATAATCCCGGAAATGCACAATACCGAACTGCAGAATCCTGAAAAAGGTGTAACTAAAGTTTACAAGAAGGTAGATAGTTTAATTCACATGTTCAAGCATAGGGAAATGTCTCAGCTACTATAAAAGGTGCTCGTACACTTTAAGGAGATGTACGACGGGAATGCAAAAAACATGTCAGAGGAGTGTTACAGTGTGCCTGGAGTTATTGGGCAATTATACAAGAAACTGAAGCCTCAACAAGGGAAAGATATACTGGTTATTGAGGGCTATGTATCGTATACCATCTAGAGAAAAAAACAAGTATGAATTACTAGATAAGCAATACAGAATTGTAACACTGAAGTGTTGAGTTTTGTTGAAGTACTTGCACAATGTGTTGAACTTCTTTATATGCACACTGGACGGGGTGTATGTAGTTTGGTTACATTTACGTGTTTCTGGCACTGTTGTGGTGTTTACATTCATCACACTGGCATTTTTTGGTATTTTGGGTTGTCGAGATTCTGCAGTTCGGTATTATGCATTTCCGGGATTATGTAACTTCGATCTTGTGGTCTCGGTATATTGGGCGTCAGTATTTTGGCCATTCGATATATTGTAGTGAACCCATGTATATATATATATATATATATATATATATATATATATATATATATATATATATATATATTTCTTGGTGGGTCCATGGTGAATCGATGGAGGTGAAGGTCATGGCAGATGGTTGAGGGAAGACAGAAACAGGGTGGCTTGCACAAAGAACATGATGGGCTGCTGTAGTTTTCTGATGAAAAGGAAGGCTTTGCGGGCTGAGGGGCATTTGTGCATGTGCGATGCATAATGATAGACAGTTGAGTAGCAGTATTTGCCCTTAAGCTTCTACAGGAAAAAATGAACAGGTATTGTACATAATGGACTGGCTGTTTTTGTACTGGTAAAAGTAAAAGCCAAGTGTACTTCCTTTCCAACTGTAAGAAAAGGGCAAAGCATTGTTTGCCAACTTCCACACCAACTGAATTAAAATGATACAGTAATAAAAAAGATAGACGTTGTTTGCTGATGATCTTATTAATCAGGAAGGGATCAAACCTGAGTAATATGCTGGATAGGGCTGCTATCAACTATATGCTATACTTAAAATATAAGTAAATGTGTCTTAATAAATAAGGGTACACGGTTTCAAATGGTTGAATATCTTCCTCACTTCTAAGAATTTTCTTCAGATGGATTGCATTCAGCCTCTTTTCAGTTATAACAAATAATTAATTTATGCAATTTGCCTTTTTGGTCTCTTCTAGTAAATGCCTCAGATCATCTTTGTTAAGTACTGCTTCCTTCCATTCCTAAGACAGTATAGTCAAATATTTGAACTTTAACTCCTTGACCAAGTCACTTTAAATTTACCAGGGAAAATGATAACTCACATCATCCTTAAAAAGTATACTCAAACAATTTTCAAAACATCTTTCAATCTTTCTGCAGCCTTCACCTTTCTAACACCACACCTACTGTATCTAATTCTATATTATGGTATGGAGTGATTGTTCAGGAGTGGCAGTAGGGTTACGGCATAATGGTCAACTGTAAAGACTTTTAGCTGAATACCCAGTATAATTAATTAATTATGTAATTCTGGACTCATGCTAGCAAATCAGTGTCTCCAGAACTGTACAGAATAATCAAGGTATGGTTTGTTTCTCAGTATAGATAAAAAAAATGCATATGTGTTTTAAAGGTAATTTATTGTTTCTTAGTTTATGAAGACATTAGAGCAATGATTAATGCAGGTATTTGAAGTGGTAAGCTGGGGTAGGACATTGATGGAATAATACTATATGTCAGGTATTTTCACTGTTATAAATATGACATGTAATAGAGCAGAAAGAGTAGAGGAAATGAGCTGGGTTATGGAGGAGTATTATTTGAGAGGGGTGGAAGCATTTACGGGTTGCAGGCTTCAGAAATGGCTTCTTTAGTTTATTTAAAAGTTAGTGTAGGATTGCATATCTTTTGTGTAGGTAAGGAAAGATTCACTAAGTTTATGGACCAGGGCAGAAAAAAATGTGGCTGCTACAGACATAAGTTTAAAGGCTAAAACATTTAAAGAGAGATACATAAGGTTGTTTTGGGGATGCCAAACCTATTGTTTGCATAAAAAAAAAGAAATTTTCTGTTTGAAAATATCCCACTCGTTTTCATGACCGACATCCATTCTAGAATGTGATGACTGGGGGGGGGGGGGGGTACTAGGATAGTCTGTTGGAAGTCCTTGGGCAGTGGTGCAGTGCTGTTTCAGACGTTTTGTCTTTCAGAGGATGTGCACCTGGGCAGGTCAAGTTGGGTTGGCTGAGTCATACCTCTCAACGGTACAGATTTTGCGGAATGCCCAGACTTTGCCTCATAATTTAGTCCATTTCTCATGAAAGCGTGGTTCTGTGGCAAATTATTGACAATTTATTGAGGGATGAAGTCATAGAATAATGACAGACAATTGAGTTTCAGACTTCATACCCTTCAGAAATTCATGCTGAATATCTATGTTAACGCAAACCTGAACTATCAACCTTTGAAGTTTGTAAGATGAATATTTAAAATAATACCTAATTGTATTTTGTAAGCTGCTAGTAAGCTATTATTAGGTTTGCTGCATTTTGTACATTTGTGCTACACCGGGTTGGCAGGATAGGTTGTCTTTGAAGATGTCTGGAATGTGCATTATGTATTTAGATGATTTACATGTCTTTTCTTTCTTGCAGATGGGGGTTTTGGAACGGTGATGCTATAATTTGGAATAGGTGGGTATAAGGTGGATCCTTCTGTTTACATCTTAGAGGATTTAGTGTTGTCCTTTTCTTTGTAGATGGTGGTGTGCCGAGTGCCAGTTGTGGCGATACAGTGAATTTGCAGATGATGGAAGCAGTGGCGAACAAGTAGGTTACAAATGGGGAGCACAAGTGGGCAACAGTTACTGATGGAAGTAAGTGGATTTCAAAGTTGTTGAGTTTTGGTAGAGGATTTTACCTTGCTAGTCAGAGAAGGACAGGCATTTGAGTTTGTGATATCAGGATTAATGGGTTGTACAATTTGTTTTATTAACCATTTAGTATGTTAGATTAATGTTGAAAGTTTTCCCTGCTTTTGGGCATTTGCATTTAATCGTAAAAGGGAGCACGGCCACTGGCCATAAGTAAGGGTTTGATGGGGTGGCAGGGGTCCTTGTCAGTGCCTCCATGTTAAGTAATTATGGTACATGTGCACATAGAATTTATCATTTTTTCTTTCCTCGCAGATTGCTGAAGTGCAGAAGGCATCATGTGGTGGCTTGAAAAGGGGATTTGAAAGGTGATGTTTTGATAGAATGGACGTTCTTGCCACTTGAATGGGGCACAAGGGGGGGGGTCTGAGTAATCATCTTAGTAAGGCATGTTAGAGCTCTGTGTTTAATTAGTGTGAGCTGATTATTGCATTGGTATAGGGGGCAAGTAAGGAAGAGTTAGGTAAAGGGGCCAAAGGAGAAAACTGTTGTGGGCGGTTTATGGGGAGTGTGGGGATCCCACGGGGCGCATAGAGTCATGACGTTCATAGGAACTAGGTCAAGGGGTGCTGAATTTCTGCTATCTAAGGTTAGGACATTAAAGTTTTGGAGTTAGACTATTCTCTACGGTAATTGAGTTCTTGCACATCCAGAATGGGGTAATAGGTGGGCTAAAGTGATAGGCTACAGTTGACAGGGTCCTGGGTGGGAGACTTGATGCTAGTTGTTTTGACTGGGTGTCAGTTTGAGTTCAAAGGGTTATAGTTTGTGGTTATAGGTTGTCAATCCATTCAGGGTGAGCCATGATTTCAGATTTGAAGAAAGCGGAAAAGGATATGTATTCTCTTGGGGTGGATGTTCCAGTGGTACAGTGGGGTCATGGTAATCCTACTTTATTGAGTTTCATTAGGGTATGTTTCAGTGATGGTATGGCAAGGTGGATTTATGACAAGATTCTAAGGTGATTTACAGATGATGGGTACACCGAATGATGTTTGGCTTGACCCTTCCCTTTATGGGAAGTAGTGGTTTGAGCAATTTTGGGTAGAAAGGAGGGGGAACAGCCTGGTCAGGCTGGTTGGTGGAGAAAAGGGATAAGTTTGCCCTCTTCTATTCCCCCTCTGTTGTCTGGATGTTCATTTCAAGTATCTGGGGAAAGGAAAATGAGTAGTTGGAGGAAGCTTGCTGAATAGATAAGCAAGCTGAGGTAAGGATGCTGCTTATTGAATGGTGTATGAAGTGAAATGAGATGCTGCTTCATAAGTAAAGTAAGCGAGCAGAAGTATGGGCCCTGCTTTTTGGGCAGGGTGAGTAGGTAAGCTGCCCTGATTAACATTACAAGGATGGTGCTTCATAAGTAAAGTAAGTGAGCAGAGGTATGGACACTGCTTACTGGGGCAGGGTGAGTAGGTACCCTGCCCTGATTAACAATACAAGGAAGTTATGCTGTGTTTAGAATCAATTATATTATGAATAGTTGTAATTAATGAATTGGGTGAACAAAGCTATGTTATGAAATTTAATAATGGTCGTCAAATGTCATTTGGTGTGATGTGTGTTTATTGAAGGGGATCGGGACAAATAGAGTATGTCTCTCCTTTTAAAACAAGATGATAGAATGCACATGTAGATCCATTATATGCGGAAAAAATAATCTTGCAAAGGAAACAGTGAGCTGGGCAACAGTAAAGAAGTCCCTGCTGCAGTAAACAATTCCATATTAATAAAATAAAGCACTTATAATTTTTGTAGATCTAATGACATACACAGCTATTTGCATTTTTACATACAAGAAACATATATCATCTGGCTGAAGTTTTCATTAGTAATCAAATTACTTTTAGTCTTATATGGTTTCTTCATGAGTACACAAAGAACACATAAACAATGAAAGCCAGACTAAAGTCCTCTTAGGTCTAGCAAGCATTGTGACATACAGAGATAAAACCATGGTTCTGACAGTGACAACTCATATTTGATTAGGATGTCAAGTGCTGAAATGCTGAAAGAGGAATGAAGACATGCAGCTTTTTCAACTCTGTTTTTGGGTTGAAGAGTGCAAATTGTGTTGGAGTGTGTCCTGGATGGGATAATTCTCTGTCAGTGAAGAATCATTGATAGAAATAGTTGCAGTACAAAATTAATGGTGCTAGGCATCCAAGAGAAGTGCACCATGGAGACAGGACATTTCATCTTTTTCAAGTCCTATTGTTCCCCTCTACATGAAGACATTCCAGCACATAAAGGAGCAGTAAGGGGCTCTACTGCAAATCACATTACCAGCAGCTGACTGCAATATGATGGCCTACTCTTCATCACCTTCTCTCGCCAATCATAGTGCATTATTTTCCTGCAAAGTTTAAATTCTGCCCTTGTCTGTAAAAATGAGACTCACCTGTAAAAGGGGCATGTCCACAGAAACAGTGGAAAGGGACAGGAAATATTCTGAGCTCAGTTGTGGCATTACCTGAGTAAAACCCTCTACCTGAAGGGAAAAAAGGCAGAAAAAATATCTAATGACCTCTTGCCTCTTGGACCTTAAGTATTTTTTTCAAGTCCTTTCCTCATAACAGACACACCTAAATGCACAAACACACACACACACACACACACACACACACACACACACACACACACACACACACACACACACACTGAAATAAATATTTCTTCCACTTTTCCATTTGCCAAGATGAAAATTTATTTTGGGAAAGTAGTAATATTAATACCACCCATGCAAGCTTTTGTAAATATAATGTTAGCACACAGCTACCACAGGACCATTCCCAAATTCCTAAATGACAAAAAGAAGTGCAGCATAAGGATGTTTGGATTGTGTTGCCCTATTAGCTCCTGTTAATGAAGTGCATCAGCATGTAGAGAAAGGTGACTGCTGAGACTGATAATGGTTAAAATTTGAACCCTGTTAATGTGTAGTAGCAACCCTAGCCTTTACCAGTCCACTTGTGATTTGCATGCAAAATATGAATGCCATGGGAATAGGGAATAAGAATTTTTCTTGAAAAAATGTGTAACAGTGTAGAAATATATGCAAGTTTTTGTAGGGGTGCTATTCCCCATTCCTTCCTTACACTATCCAATGTGAGGAATGTTCTACAACACACACTAGCTAAATATACTGATAATGAAGTGTCAGTAGCTTGGAGTACATGGGATGGTGAAAGTCAAACATTCCCTGCAGCTTTATCATGCTACATTTAGTTATTGAAACATGGGGAGTGAAATACACCACATCACTGGTTCATAGGTAGGTACTAGGCTATCAGCCCTGGGGCCTATATAAGCCTAGCCAAAAAAGTTCCCTGGCTTTCGCCACCCAAGAAAGTTATTTTCCTGCGCCCCTGTCTAGCAGAGTTACAGAAGTGATCTCCAGGGTGAATTTCCTATTTCCCATCCAATTGTCGAGATTTTTCTTATAGTAAAATGCTATGTTACCACCATGCGTTTCACTGCCATGTCTTGAACCCGGGACCCTGTGCACTAAAGTCAGAGCAATATACCACTATGCCAAATCAGCTGTTTTAAAATAATTAGCTCTTGCAAGTCTTGAACCCAGAAAACTGTACACCATACCCACAGCAATTTACCACTAAACCCTTAAAGTCAGTCCCAGGTCTTGAACCCAGGGGCCTGTACACCATAGACAAAGCAATTAACCAGTAAGCCATGCAAGCTATATCAGAGTGTACAAAGGGATGTAGTCCCCTTGGAAAACATTTTACACCAATGGCACATATGTCTCAGCACTTACAGAATTCAGGTATACTAAAAATCATACCACTGAACATGCTATGTTAAAATATGAAATATTGAAATTCTAAAATCAAAATATTTCCTTCTATTTTTGAGTAAAGATCTGGACTTGGTCCCCTCACAGGTCACATGTTAGTACTCGCTTCTATATTCTACTACCAGAGGAATAATATTGTGCATTATCCAGTGTATACATGTAGTGCATGCATTTTATATTCGATATTTTGATTTTGACATTTTAGTTTCAACATTTTAACATTTAACATTGTATGTTCAATATTATGACTTTAGTGTATCACTGTAAAGTAAACAGATCCTTCATGACCACCTTTATCAAGATTATTAAAGGGTTTGAAACTATAAGTAATGTGAATCATGGCCAAACCTGTTCTATTTATCATTACCAAATTTTGATTTTGATGACAGATAAGACTATCTGGTATACATGGTCTGCTGGTTTTACTAACAAGTGAATAAAATGCATATCCTGTTGAATTTTCTTTTTTAAACCCAAGAAATATTTTTCAGTAACTAACCTGCACTTTCTCCCATTCTTTTGTGTTTTTTGACTAGTTTTTGACTACTGAAAACAAACAAGAACTATGTGGGTCACATAGTTTGCTCATAATTTATCTGTTTTGCTTCCTTGTTTATTTACTTGTTTGTTTGTTGGATTGATAGGTTCCAATTATCTGATGTTTGGAGCAAGTTCTGAACCAAAGCCATTTATGATGAGTGCTTCAGTAATGATGCAAACTGCAAGAAATACTGAGCTGACACCTGTTGAAATGAACTGAGCTATTACCAGATAGCTCAGTTTGTGAAGTATCTGAAGTCTCAGCAGCTGCATATCTGTTGAGTTAGTATATAGAAGTATTTTAGGGGGGGAATGGGGGAGTGGACAGGACTTACGCTTCTTGCAAAAAAAAAATAAAAACTTATGTGGAGCTTTATTAAGGATTCTCTGCACTGCATCAGTTATAATTATAACATTATATTTGCCCATTTGAGGATTCCCTCCACTGCATTAGTTATGATCATGAACTTAAAATTCTCATTTAAGGATTCCCAGTACTACATCAGATATGAGTATGACCTTGTAATAGCCCATTTTAGGATTCCTTGCACTGCATCAGATCTGATTATGACCTTATAATCACCCATTTGAGTATTCCCTCTACTACATCACTATGATTATGACCTTCTAATTCCCATTTCAGGTTATAGGAATAACCTGTAATTGCCCATTTGCGGGTGAAATATCATAGCCATTCCAATGTACAGGAGATGCAAAGAAACATCACAGAAAGCTGGTCATGCCTTTGAAGGTAGCAAGGTCCTGGCATTGAGCAGCAGTTTATCTCCATCAAGATGATGCCTAAATTCAAAGCTATAATAATTGTCTTTGATAATAAGTAAGTAAATTAATGCATTTCATGAGAATCCAGTACATGTCAACAGAGGAAGATATTACTTTTTTATTTATTTGCATTTGCTTGCCAGGAGGGTGCAAACATGCGACAAGTAACCACTTTCCAGTGGAGGCCCAGAGAGGAAAAACTCTTGTATAATACTGACAGGTAGTAAAAAAACTTACAACAGAGCTTCTCACCTTCCTTGCCATGGATAGCCTGCATTTGTCAACCCGTGTTTTTGTATACTGCCTATGATGTTTGCTATGCCCTTTGCGCCATTTTTAGGCAGACATTACCTGAGGGGCATCCCAGCAAAGCAAATTCCAATCTAGATACTATCAAGGTAAAGTACTTAATGCCAGAAGCCTTAACAACAAAATTTCTAAGCTTGCAGCCACACCTATTCTCAAAAACATCAGCATTTATATAATTACACAAGCCTGATTCCAGTGTAATGACAGCATTTTGAATATTTCAAGGCACAATGCCTATCATGCATTCAGATTCAGTGGCATCTGCAGGAGATATCTATTTTCATTCATAACTCCTGTAACTGGTTGAAGTCCTAGTATCTTTCAATAAAATTAATCATCACATTATAGCCAATTATAGAATCCAATCTATGGGCTGTGCAGAGCACTTAGAACACCATAACTATTTAGAAAGTTCAACCATAGAACCATATACCTTTTTTTGTGGATAATTTTGACTATAGACCCATAAATTGGCAAATGTATACAACCAACAATTACATTGCCCAGTATTTCTGGATATTGTCAGTACCAATGAATTTTATCAGCTTATCTCCCTGCCCACTAAAGGTACCAGTCATCTAGTTGCTGTTCCCACATAATCATCCCTGAGCTGTACCACTCTAGATATACCCTTCCTAGTCAACTCTTACCATCCTGCTGGGACCTTCTCCATGAAAACTTCCTTCATAACCCTGATAACGTCTCTATATTCAAAGCTAACTCCAAAAGCAAGTATTGACTATATATTACCTTTATTGACGATTAGAAAATGTTTACTTCTCCAGCAAATGCAGTTTTTAAGGTCAAAGCTTATCACTTTGAATTGGACACCCTCTTAATTAGAAGTATTGAGGTATCCATACACATTCAACACAACCAAAATAGATTATTTAAAACTAAACCTATGTGGTGGAACTGCCACATCAATGATCTCTATAAAACAGAATAAGCCCCTGGCCAGTTATAAACAATTTTTATTTCATTACCATGCAGGGGACTTAAGACTAGTGTGTAAGCCCCTCAAGCTTAACAGTGAGAAATAAAAAGGCTTAGTAAGAACTTAAGATTAAAACTAATTAATAAGGCAATTGCAAGGTCATTTGCAGCATTGTTAGGAAGGTTAGAAGTAACCGATACTGTGATGAAATTATCTTTTATAGTACTTCACTTTGTGTGACCAGGGGTATTGTTAATACATTTTCAGTCAAATTTCCTTTCATTTTCACTTGATGCACCCCTCTGCCCATAGTAACTCTCATACCTTTCTTCCTGAAATTATTCTTCAGTAATCGTAAGTCCTTTTAGCACAAATTTAAAAGTACCAGTTTGCTGAGTCTTGCCAATATCCCTGGTTGTCTGCTTTGAAGCATTAATCCCACCTACCAAACCACCTACATTAATTAATTTTCAACCCGGGTCCCTTGTATAATTACATCCCTAAGGTATGGAGAATGGCTGCTGAGAAGCCCTTGGCTAAAGGCGGTCCCTATATTGACCCTAGGAATCACAAGCATGTTGATCTCACTACTATTATTTGCAAGGCTCATGGACTACTGAACAATGACACTAAGTGACCTCATAGCTCTGGATATGCACAGGTTTGGTTGTGTAGAAGGCAGATCATGTTTGCTCAACCTAGTTTTATTCTTTGAAAAAGGTTACAGAGGCCATTTATAAAGGCATACAGTTCAGCTGGGTTATCTGGTCCTTGCCTTCAACACTATATCCCATTCTGAGATTGTTTACAAACTTTCCAAAAGCCATATCAAAAATGTCTAGTTTGCTGAATAGCTAATTGTCTGTCTAATAAAACCCATGCCATTACATTCAGGGGTACTTGCTCAACATAGAAAATTGTCATCAGTGCTTACTCACATGGCTCTGTACTTGTCTAACTTTCTTTGGCATCTGTTTTTCAATCAGGAAAGATGATTGCAAACTATGACTAGTTATCAAATCTCATTCCAATACTTAACTTTCCAGCAAGGGTTTAATCAAAAAAATGTGCAATGTGTTAATCATGGTTATATCCTAAAATCAGGAAGCATAGTCTCCTCAGGCAAAAAATATAACGTCACTGTCAGGTACCATTTAGATAATCTTCCACTGTCCCAAGCATCATTGAGATAAGTACTTATGTTGATAACAAACCCACCTATGATCAAAATGACTCTGTAATGAAAACAGGGGTAATCCAGTGGGCTTGGTTAAAGTCTGGTATCACACTTATGACCCAGAGGGTGACAGGACTAACAAGGAACAGAGTATAAAGGATAAGTCTGGATAAACTAAATAAACTACTAGAAACTTCAACAAGATGTCTTTATTCCTCCCACAGGGAGGGTATCAGAGACAGGGAAGGAGAGAGAGTCACCTAGATCTGCTAGCTAAAGTGATTTTTATCTGAACCTATCCTTAATGTCTCTGTAATGGTTAGAAGAAATAACTGCTGTGCATAACATATTCCTCTTGTATCTCTTTTCAGGGTCAAAACAAATTATTGTCCCATTTCATTATTCCTTTATCAGGCCCATTGAATAATATAACCCCCCTCTTGGACATGCTCATTTATAAACATCTAAACCAAATAATGAGACCTCAGTGTTCCTCATCAAAAAGATCTCTGGTTTTCATACCCCTAGCCATCCTCATAGACTAAAATTTTTGCCCCCCCCCCCTTAGTGTTGTATAGTATTCTGAGGTGTGACCACTGTGTTCTCTTATATAATCTAAACAACACTGCAATCTTTGAACTCTTTTACCTGCATAGATCTAGTGACATAACAAGCACTTCCTCTAGTGACCTAAGCCTATTCTACCCTAGTAACAATGCTAGGTGGCATTACAGGTACTAGATCTAATATATATTCTTCATTTCTGTATCAGGATCATCTTACATATCAAGCAAAGTACTCCATAGTCAGCCAGGGAAACCAGTTTACATCACTAGATAGACGATCACAATTTTTTTACCTGGGTATATGTGGGGAAAATCGGCTTAATAAGGGGCACTATTAATCTACAACCAGTACTGTGAGACATGACTGAGATTCACATTACTCTCCTTGTCCATAAGCTTAGTTAGACTATATGAATAATAACAACTAATTTATACTGATTTTCGGGCTCAACAATACATAACATAGTTTTAGATCTGAAAAAATAAAAATAATTAAAAAAAAAACAAACAAAAAAAAAATACTAGTCTAAGGCAAGCTTCCGGATAAGATAAAAAAAGCATTGGCTCAGGTTAAGACAGCCAAAATATGAAACTTCTTTAATAAATATATATTTGAATGCACGCCCACCCCTTTTATAGAAAACTGCATTGACTTCAATAATGTTATGGCCTAAAGCAGATCCAGATGTATGTGTTTGTGTACGTATAACTTTATTAAATATAACATCATTATGCAGTGGATCAATACCATTGTCACAACAAGGAACTTAATCTGATAGTTTAGACTGCTACTTACAAAACTTAGACAATTAATTCTCACTTTTCACATAATATATACATATTTTAACTGATTTAAGCTTATGTGACACAGTACCACAACATCTAATATTCATTCTTCACAGATCTTATTTTTCCAGTTAAGTTCACAGTTGGGGTGCCTTCTGTGTAGAGTTTTCACATACTCCTTGTTTCTGCATGTTTTTACTTGGTGGTCCAGTATTATCTACAGTCCAAAGACAGGCCATAGGTAAACTATCAGTCTTCTTAATTCCCACAGGTGGGTCCATGAGTGAACATGTTTGCTCATTTGGAGACAGACTGATGACCTATTTAGAACAATTTCTGTTCCTTGTATCTACCGACAGCCAGAACAGGCTTCAGCTCCCCAGTAATCATGAACATGGTAAAAAAGACAATCAGAGAATGAATGAATGAATGAATGAAGTTGGTGACAGAGGTTGAGATTGTCCACATTCTCTACAAAAAATCAAAATGCTTTGGAGAACAACTCCTTAAACATAGAATGCAGTTACTTCCATTCAATTTCTTTCCGATTGTGTCACTTTGTTTTCCTTCAAATGGAAGAACTAAGTTTATAAAATCATGCATGTCACTTTTTCAGGATAAGTATGGCATGGAAGCATACAGACTACTGACAAAAGAATGGGGATACAGCTACCTTGCAATGATAATGTTAAGCTCCTACTAGCCCTCATCTGTTTTCAGTTTGTAAACTATGTGTAACTATTAGAGCAGCACATGGTTGTTATCTATGCAATGGATTATCTTAAAACCGCACTGGTTTCTATTAACTCCTCAACAGTCTTTATTACAGTGTTCTACTGATGTCAACTTACAAAAGTACATAAGCATCCTCATTTAAGGACAATCTGCTTAACAACAAGGTATGACTAAAGTCACAGTTGCTCAGGGCTGTGGAGATACTGCCTATAAAATGTTGCTGAATAACTACAAAATATTCTTGAAAGTCAACTCATGCCCCCATTTTTTCCTTTATCACAGAACAATAAATATTGAATTAGAAAAAAAAACATCAACAAGGGGAAAACAGAAGCATGTAACTAGAGAACAAAAAACTATATGCAGATTATGGCTCATCTATTACCACACTTCCCAACTGTTCCGATGTTTGTAGAATGCCCCCGATTTTGGCTGTTATTTTTGTCCTATCCCCATGATTATTTTCTGATAAATCACTGATGATTGTAGTCAGTGAATAATGACAGATGGTAGGTTCATACATTTTGTTGTTCAGAAAATGCTTGTTGATTCAAAACAAAACATATTCTATTAACATTTTAAGTAAATCAGAGTAATACTGTCCAGCTGTAACTTTTCTCGATCATTACTTTTGGCTTTGTCCAGAATTCTTGAGTAAACCTTTGCCTCAGTGATATATAAAATTACTTAGTGCAGTTTCATACATCATGCATGAGAAAAGCTTTCCATTGAGACAGTTGTATAACAGAATTTTCAAATCTTTAAAAGCAACAGTGGTTATAAGGAAGTTTATCTCCTCCAAGAAACCAGTAATAAAGAATTTTACTGGCAGTTCATAGTTCATATAGCCAATTATCCTTTGCGAGACTCAAATGCTGCACCTGGTGTTTGTAAGGCAAACACCTTAACCATTAGGTCACCCTCCCAACAATACTAATATTTTCAGTACCAAAAAAGTGCATATGAAGGACTACAGCTAAAAAGTCAGTTTATTATGTTGCTATAGAAAAATACTGATATTCAAACTACTGGCAAAAAGCAAATAGAGCCACAGGAAATAAACCACAAAAAGCCCCACTCTAATTATTTGATATTTGTACACTAAAAGCGCAATGACATAAAACAAATAAAAATCTAACCTAACCTTACTCTAATCCTAATGTCACTAACACTCTCACAAACACATTCTCACCCCTTATACCAACTCACATAACTATCTACATTCAGAAATTACTACATGTTTTGATGTCAACATTTTGAACTGTTAATACTTTGATATTGTCATTTCAAATGTCAACATTTTGAACTGTCAAAATGTTTAACTGCATCTGACAGTAGGTATACCATAATAATCAACATCTAAATCAGACCGCCTTGGTTATACTTTGAACTACCACATGGCATTCATTCTCTTTGTAAGAAGATCCAGGCGTTTAGTTTCCACACAATAAAAGCTTTATTTTCTATTGTGTTGTATTTCAATATCGCAGTTATATTCGTGTGAGCATCAAACTCAAAATCAGCAGTAATTGACTATAAAATATTAATGATGCAGAACAAATCCTTTCTATTGCTGCATATAAAATATAAGAATTGAATTGTGCTTTTATGCAGCAGCAGTACAAAAGTAATCATATGTTCCCGCTAAACAATAAATGAGAATGTAAAATATATTTATAGAGTCTTATGATTGCCTTGCAAAAATAATATAACAAATATAAAGGAGAAGTGCAATTATGGAATTAACAGGATCATAGCTACAAAGAAAGCATCACAAAGTTAAGCTGATGTAACTGAAAACAACAGTATGGAATGTATAATTACTAGCTGGCCAAGATCGCCCTGTGCTTCAACACTTTATGGAGCCATGAGTTCTGGAAGACAAGAATGGTGACTGTTGTTCTGTGCACTTTGGTATCTCTTGGCCAAAAGTCATGCCTGATCATAGAATCATCCCTAACAATGCTAATGAGATGAAAAAAAACTAGTAAAATGTACAAGTAGGTAACTTTACTTTTAGGAGAACATCTAAAGATGGAGGAAAAGATCATAAACAAATTAACTGTATGACAGAAAATTCAACTACTGTTTAGTAAAAGGTGGATACATTTATTGTTTATGATTATATTTACTATGGTATGGAGCTTTCCTCATATTGATCTGGCAAAGTGTGCATGGAGTTTTCTGGTTTTCATTTATATTTTAGTTGCTCAATAATTGTAAGTATGATTTGTACAGCATACACCAATAAAATACAATGAAAAGGTTATTTGCTCTAAAGTGTCTGCACTCATTTAGTAATATTTTAACTAGCATGGTATGGCAATAAAAACTATATCAACATGACAAACACTTATCCCTGGACTCACAAAAATTGCACAGCTGGTGTTAGGAGCTGTGGACAAAACAGTCTACGTCTACAGTCACTGAAAATGCATTTCAGATCCACATTAGACATAATGAGGAAGGACCTCATAACCAGCCAAATCTCTGAATCGCGCGGTGTTATCCCTCATATTAATTAACATTTTCTTTGTGACATTGGGCCACAATAGCCGGTACTAAATTCAGTGTTTTTATGATTTCCTTTTCTTTTGCTGATTAGCTGTAGCTTGGTTGGTAAAGATCAGTTAAATCATGTTTTCAGATCTTAGCTGTATTTATAAAAGCTAAACAGCCCAGAGGAAAAGCAAACACCTGCCTCCCATGCAGTGAATTGGTAATTACAAAAAAAAAGACAAACGAACAGTGAATGCGCTCACTTGCTATTCTTATAATCAATATTTTCATGTTTTATTCATCTCAACTTTTTTAACATGAAGCTTTCATCACTTACTTATAATCTTTTAATTTCATCAAATGTGCATCGATTACAGAACTGTTAAGCTTGCATACAAAGCAAATATAAAACTGTAAAAGACCTAATGAATGTTGTTTTATTACTCAGCAGGATCATATAAACTCTTTTTTAGCTACTACTGAAGAGAATATGATTTGTTTCTTACATTCTGCAGGCTATAACAGAAATGCCTAACACTGTTAATTTACACTTTTATGCAGGTTCTGACTGCTCTTGTGTCCCTTTTCTATTTACTTATGAGTGCGTGTGCTGATAGTTGATTTCCTGATCTAATTTCAATATAGAATATAGAAATATAATACAAAAGAAATCGTTTACTTCTATGAATTTCAACATCTAAACATTTGTATGCGTGTTTATCAGTTAATCCAGCCAAGCAACAGACAAATTACACAAATTATACAGTGATAACTTGTATAGTTGGAACACTATGTCCCATGATATATATATATATATATATATATATATATATATATATATATATATATATATATATATCATTGAAGAAGATAAAAGTTATTTTAAACAATTAACATAAGCTTTATATGACCTTCTAAATATTATCTCATTATACTTTGATTGAATTTATCATATCAACATACAACAAACCTTATTATATCCTACCTTATATCACCACTGCCCTCCTTATCCCTCAAATACCTGTACATGAAGTCAAGACTATATTTAAAATCCTATCCCATTGTCCTTATAACATGTCTAGATCGAATATATAAACCTAAATCCCCCCAAATTTTTCCTAAATTCACATCCTTCCCACTTAACAACTAGCAATTGTTTATAAGTGGCCCTTCTTATTTCCCATTAACTACCCCTTATCCTACCTGAGAACTAATGCCAAGATTTATATCTATCCCTCCAGTCCCCTTATCATAGGTTCATAGGTTAGTACTAGGCTAACTACCCTTGCGAGTCATTTTAAGCCTAGCCAATTATACCCTGTGAGATTCAAACCTTGCACCTTGTGTTTGTAAGGCAAACACCTTAACCATTTGGCCACCCTCCCAACCCTGTAGTCCTCTAAAGCTCCCCTCCACTGGTCTTATAAGCTGTACAATACCCTCTATATATACGCAGTGACCACTGCTTTCCTCTTTTCTCACATCAACCTAATATCTCCTACTCAACTCCTCCCGATGCCCGAAAGTCTTTATCATATCTTTTATCTTTGAGTTGTCCTCTTTCTTCCACGTTTTTATTATAGCAATCTTAGCTGCTTCCATCAACCTACCGATTTCTATTTTTAATCCTGCTGGGATATCATACTCTAACAGGAGCATTTTTTATTATGACTCAGTATATCTAGCCATAGATCTTTTAGCTTATCTATTATATGCTTCCTAAATATATCTAGCCTCTTGCATTCCCAAAAATATGAGTACAAATAGCTATCACATTCCTACACCTCTGGCAACTCTCCTGCACTACTCTTAAACATTTTTCCAATTTTGCTGTGCACAAAAGTATGTATGCAGGCATTCCTTGTAAATATTCTAAATATCCTTATCTTTAAACCTTCTCTAAGAATCTCCAGGTCATCCATCCATTCTTTCTTCCTTCCTTCCTCATCTTCTAAATCCTTTCCCAACTCTTCCTTTTTTCTTTTGTATGTTTCTCATTTGAGCCAATCAACCATTCTTTTACCACGCTCATTCTGTGTGCTTTCTCTCCACTCTTCTCTGCTCCAAGCCTATAATAAACTTTGTTTTTACAGAGTCTGTCTCACCCTCCATTCATTTTATTCCATTTATTCTTTAATCCTTGGTGCTCGAACAATAACCTCTCATCCAATTTGTCCTCCATTTTTAACCTATCCTATTCCTTCACCTGTCTCCGACTACTACCTGCAGCCAGCATTTCATATCCTTTTATTTTCTCTTCAATATCCAGGTTATTGTCTCTTTCTGTTTTCCCTTTGCAATCTCCCTATTGTTAAGATAAATTCTCACCAGTGTTTGTACTCCTATCTTCCCCAGAGTGTCTGAAAAAGCTCCTGCACCTTCACTGGCCAGCTAATACCAGTTTATCTCTATGAGTTTCCAGAACTATGTCAATAATATCACTTTTGTGTGAAAATTATTTTTCTCCTTCACTAAAAGCATCTCTTTCCATCCTGCCCAATAATCTTTATCTAGCATTCTTATAAACTGTTCAGACTGCCCCAGCCTACAAATTTGTTTTCTAATCAGGAACCTCACTAACCCCTTCTTCCATTTTCCCTGTCATAGTTTTCCAATCCACCTGTGCTGTACCTCTATTCCAGTATAAATTTCATAAACAATTATTTCACTATTTCAACATCTTGCAATTCATAAAATGCCTGTCCTGCATGATTAAACTGTGGGATAGTAAACATTTTCAAAATTAAAGCTTTCTGATCTAAATCTATTTACAGCCCCCTGTACTTGGTCAGTTGTCTTCCCTTTTTCCACTAGTGTGCATATATCAGCCTTACAGATTATTCTATTATAGGGCCTAACCATATTTCAGGATATCTCACTCCTTTAAACTCTAACTTGCCATCTCTTCTAAGTTTCTAATGTTCTGTATTCACATTCACTCTTACAATATTTTTATTTCTTGGTTCACCTTATAGCCTGATACTTTCTCAAACTCCTGCAGTATCTGCCAAATATGATATTGATCCTCCTCCCAGTTGACAAGCATAAACAATACATCTTCTGCAGAGATTGCACTCTTTTTTTTCAGTCATCTCCATTGAACCCCTTTCATTTCACCCTTCCTTATTTTCGCTGTTAAGGGTTCAAAGTAAATTGAAAATAAGATGTGTGAGAAGGGACACCCTTGCCTAGTCCCTCTCTTTATTGTTATCTTTATTTCTTCTGACAATGCTGGGAAACCCAATTTTCCAGTTGGGCAAAAAGATGCATCTGTCTTACTTGAATAAATGCTTTCTCAGCATCTGATTGTATGAAAGTCAGGTCTTCTTTCCTCCTTTGTACTTTCTCCATTAACAACAAGATTGTCTATGGTCCTTCATCCTGTCACAAACAGTTTAATCTACATTAATCATTGTATGTACTATTTTCTCTAATATGTTACCTGTACCTGCATAAAATACTTATCATGATTTAATATAGGTATCAGTTTATATGACTCCAGTCTGGTTGAATCATTGTTGTCGTCAAGAGTAACCACTATTAAAGCCTACTTCCAAGAGAATGGTATTGACACTCCCCACTAGAATTCTATTAAATAATCTCAACAATCTTTTCCCAACCTTTAATTTAAAGAGATTGCAGAAATCTAATGGAAAGCCATCTATGCCTGGTCACTTCTACTTAGCTCTTACCTATATCACCTCTACTGTGATCAGATCTAAAAATTATTGCTATCCTCCTTCTGTATTGTAATCCCAATTGGCATATATACGGTCACAATCATGGTTTAATCTCTACCAATGTTCCTTTTATCCTGGCATATCTGCCTTTATTGTCTTCTCTCCTCTCCTCCATCAAAAATCGTTATGATTTCTTCATTACCAATAATATCCCTCTTTGGTTACTGTATCCCCTTGAAAAACTAACAACCACTATATACCTCCCTCCTATTTTTTTTCTGTTTCTTGAACATGAAATGTATTTCCTGTATTGCAGTTATCTTCACCTTCCCTCTTCTAGCATACTCTAGCAGTCTGTCCCTTCTGGCTTGGGTTGCTAGACCACTGACATTCCACAAATTGATCTGAATAGCCATAGTCATCTACTATTCATTTCTTATTTCCATACTAAACCTTGACTAAACCTTCCTACTGTCAATCTTGCTATTCTAGTATCGGTCACCACTGCTGCACATCTACCATGTTTCTCCAATCTTAACCTTAAAATAATGCAGTTGACCTCATCTTGAGTTATTCCCGTGTATCCGTTCTCCACATAACCCAAAATAACTTCAAATATATATATATATATATATATATATATATATATATATATATACACACACACACATGAAATATATGTAATTTCTTTTTCCTTTTTCATAGCATGCTGTAGTTTGACATGGTACAATGCCCTGCTTACCCCCCCCCGTGTCAAAACAATGACAAGGCATGCAAGCTTTTTTAGGGAATTCACCCTATTTTGCTTCCTGTACTAACTCTTACACTCCCTAGACTAAATACCTTCATTTTTGTCACAAACTGATTTGTCTAATTAAGTTTAAAAGCCTCCTACCCCCACTCTCTGAGGTGAGTCACTGTTCCTGTTCTTTTTCAAAATCGTTATTTCATCTTGTTGATAATTCTCTTAAGCAAGTACATTACACTTCCCTTAGAAGAGTGCTGAGAGTGAAAATCAATCAAAATTGCCATTACTGAATTTTACTTTTATTATAAGTAGCTCTCCCCCTCTTTCTGCTCCAGATGGTAAGGCTTCCCTTTAATGCAGCATAGCTCAAGCAATTTTCAGTCTCTGTATTATACGTCCTTTCCAAGGCTTACTACTGCCATATGCAACCACTATTCTAATGTGTTTCATAAATGTTTGATTTTCTAATATCTAACTTATTCAACTAAAGCTCATGAAACATAATAAAAAGATATGAAAATTATATGGCCTTCTGTCCCTAACTGGCTAGGGTTGCCACCTTTTCAAATGCCCAAAGTGTGACATTTTTTGCAGGAATGTCAATCCAATGCAAAGGACAGAACTTCACTTTTTTGCCAAAATAAAAGCTTATTTTTGTAGCATTTGCAATGCTTATGCTATTTCATACAACATTTATGTGTTTTAGATACAAAATAACTGTTTCATGCAACTATTAAAGAAAATGTAAGAAATATAGTTTCTCTTAAAATCTCAGAACATTTGCCATTTTTTACTTTTTTTTCCCACAGGACACAACTGCCCAAAGTAGGACTGTCCTTTCCAAAGAGGGACAGGTAGTAATACTACTCCTAGCCACCTCTTCAGATGAGGTACCCAAGCCTTGGTTCTCAAACAAGTTGAGCACTCCCCCAAACACAAACTTTCTTATACCAAAATAATGCAATGTTTCTCTAGTGTACAGAAAGTACAAATAAAAATTACTTAAACTCTCCTAAGATCCTTTCATAAATGGCTCTCAGACACACTTCTCTTGACAGGGATGTCCTCTTTCACCTTTCCACAGCCCCTCTCTGCTACTTGATAATCACCAAAAATGCACACAACTTTTTCTTACAACAGGAAATCCATTCTATCAGTAGGAGGCACAACCCTACACTGCCTGCAATCCCCAGAAGTCCTTTCTCCAGGTGATTCTCACACAGACACACACACACACACACACACACACACACACACACACACACACACACACACACACACACACACACACACACACACACACACACACACACACACACACACACACACACACACACACACACACACACACACCTATCCACCTGAGGTGCCCTCTTCAGTCTTTTACTATCCCCACACACTTAATGGAAAGTGTTTTGTATACATGCAGTCACTTCTAAAAAAATTGAAAACCATGTAAACATTTTTTTACACTTCAACCATACAAATGAAAAAGACCCCACATACAAGTGCCTCCAACACAATGTCTTTTAAAGCTATCAGACAAATGTCCTTGTGAAAAGCAAAAATTAAGATTAGTTGTAGCAAGCTATATAATTAAGATGGCAAAAGAAAAATAAGAATTTAAATCACAACCATATCAGTTACATACTCCAAGCCAACTTCAAAGTTACTGTTGATTCTTATGCAATATTCATGTGTTCTCACATCTCTCACTGAACCCAACTTCTCCCTTAACTTCTGCTACTTGCAAAGGATGGGATAATAGTCTATCTCACTAACACTCTCCATTCTTCTCTTTATGAGTCCTTCATCCTGGAATGCTTTTCCTTCTTGCTGCTGTGGACTCATATTCTCTGCCCTTTGATTTACAGGTTTAGCTAACTGAACAAAGCCTCATCAAGATTTTTAAAGTTCTTTGTATAGCCATACAAATAAACATTCAGCAGATCAAGGTATAACATTCTCCATCTTATTTTTCTATATTTCCATTATATAATTATCCTCACAAATTCTCTTCTCTCACCTGATCTCATAAGAGAAGCCCTGGTCCATGAACTCTATAGCATGTTATTAACCTCTTTTTGGTGCCCATAATCAAGTAAGTACCAGCTCTTTCATGTTGCATTTCAGAAATCACAATGATAGGTCACAGGGGCAAGGACTTCTCCCTCTGTGGTCTCCACACCATATAATGTGGCCTTTTAACCTGAATCATCTCAGGATCTATCTCCAACCATTCAATGTCTAACTTATGCAATACCACTTTGCAGTCATCGTTTACAAATTTTTCGGGGCACCAACTATCTTTATGTTTTTCCTCTCACTCTCTCCTCATTGTCTATACACTTGGACTTGACACAATCCAGTCTCACTTCAGCTGCCTCCAGACACACTTTTAACTCCTCGTTTCCTTGAATTTATCCTTGCATTTCCTCAGAATGCTCTTTAAGCTGTGCTCCCCCTCCTTCAACTTCTTGTCATGTTGCAACAGATTTTCATGAAATTTCATTTTCATCGCTTTGATCTTTCACCATATTGCTACTAGCAACACTTCATGCTCCTTTTGGTAACTACTTCTCTGAAATACAGACTAACACAGAAGGTAGGAGCCATAGTCGAGTCCACAAATGGTGTGGACATCCTACAGAAGGGCCTCACTGAGACAGATGCCTGTTGTCAGAGCCATGGCCTCAAGCTCAGTGCTAAAAAGTGCATTGTCATCTCCTTTGGTAAAAACTCTGTACTCATGAACTACCACATAGGCAGCAGTCTACTTAATGCTGAATGTGTGATAAGAGACCTTGGGACCCAGGTGGACAGTAGTCTCTCCTTTGATAATCACATTGTCACAATAGTCAGGAAATCCTTCTATGTGGCACACCTCATCACAAAAGGGTTCTCATCCAGGAAAAAAGAGGTAATTGTTCCCCTCTTAAAGACACTCATTAGGCCCATTATAGAGTACTACTCCCCTTTTGGAATGTTCCTCACAAGACATTTGCAGCAGCTGTAAAGGCCACAGAAGTACCTCACAAAGAGGATTACTGGCCTCAAACAGATGCGCTACACTGACCATCTCAAAAAACTCCAGCTTTACTCTGTAGCATATTGCCTACTCCAAGGTGATCTCTGCCTAACATATAAAGTTATGTCAAACCCAGAGCTGATGGACATGCTATAGCTAAAGAAATCCCAAACCCTCCGAGCTACATGCTGTAGGTTCCAAACCTTGTCACCACAATAGACAGGACATGCTGGAGGGATAGATTTCTGTCCCAGAGACTTCCAATACTCTGGAACAAGCTACCCATCTATCTCAAGCAAAGTTCCTCATTAGCACTCTTCAAGAAAAATCTTGACGAGTGATGGGAAATAGGAAGTACACCCGAGGGATCACTTCTGTGGCTCTGCTCGACAGGGGCACAGGAAAATAACTTTCTTGGGTGGCGTAAGTCAGGGAACCTTGTTGACTAGGTTACGTAGGCCCTTGGGCCAATAGTCTAGTACTTACCTGTGAACCTATGAACCTATGCTCTTGCTGGTTCTTCATACTCCTCAGGCTTTTCTCTTTATTTTTAACACTTGTCCCCCATACCTTTGCCACTTTTTTCTTCTGTCCCATTTAAAAAAAAAAGGATTTCTTACATGTAGTAAGCTGCTCTTCCACTAACATTTTCTAGTAATAGTTAGTGGAGCTAAGGTGATCACTACTTCTCAGGGTGCTGCCATAACAGAAGTCCAGGGTGGGCCAAGTTCTTCAAATAAAATGTGGTGCTTTTGAGTACTGAACAAATATTTCTCTTAATTTTCTTTCTTCCTTGTGTGTGTCTGTGTATGTGTGTGTGTCGGTTCTGTCAGTGCCTTTCAAATGCTGAAAAGGGGTTCTGAAAACTCTAGTATCTTAGTTCTGCATCATAAAAAGTGGCTTAGTAACATGTAACCTATTCTCACAACATAAAAATTGAGGCAAATTTATCTAAGATTGCACATAGTTACATCTTAATAAGCTATGTAGTCTTCTAAAACCTTAATTTTTATTCAGTGCTAAGACACAAAGATTGGACTAGTTTCCAAAAGTCTTGCTCTTAATTTAAATGACTTACTCTGGTGTAAGTCCTCCCCAATTCCAAAAGACTTGTTTTCAGTGTAAGTGACTTACTTCTGTGTAAGAATTATCTATAAACAGGTTTATACTGAGGACCAGGTTCCATAAGAATTGCTCTTTGAGAAAGTGACTTAATTTGGTGTATACATAAACTACAGGAAGTCACTTACACTTGGCGCAAGTCTTTTTGAATCTGGTCCCTTTGTAAACCTGTTTATGGATAGGCCTTACATGAAAGTAAGCACTCCAAAAGCACCTTATTTTTTACAAGAATGCTGCCTATCCCCACTGTATGTGAATGTGTTAATTGTTTAAGATAACTTTATAGAAGCAAATGCCTAACTTTCTTTTATTCTATGCTTGTATATTTTGGGATATACCACTCCCTTGTTTATCAATAGGCATTACCCCAAAATAAGTCACTTTCACTGATAACATCTGTTGAATTTAGGGCAGGTTTACAGTAGGTAAAATCATTACAATGAGATCAAGTCTTTTGGGTATGGTCAATTGTGCATCGGTATTGTATGCATACTATTTATTATCTCAGCAATGATTCCACCAGTTGACTTGGTATTGAGCAGAGGTGTCATTCATCGATTGAGCAATGATGCCTTTTGTTACATCTATTGTACATTACCTCTCCCTACTTTCCCCTTTAAATATATTTGTAGTGATTTCTCATGGCAGTAGATATGGCCCTAACAAGAAAAGTCTTAAACATCATTTGTCATTGCAATACTCCTGCCTAATTCTCAGCTTTCCGTAGTACAACATTCCAATGATGCAGTTGCACAGAATTAGATATGTCACCCATTTTGGGTATTGTAGTTAGTAATATGGAGACAGACAATCTTGCAGAGTTCAAGGTAAGTTTATCCTTTTGCAGTCTATGTAATCAGGCAATTATACTGATCATGTCTTTCCATTTTCAGAAAAAAGAATGAAAAGACAATATAGTTGAAGAGTATTCAGAAAGTAAGTACTATGAGGCTGTGTGAGTGTGTGCGTGCGTGCATGCGTGCATGTGTGTGTGTGTGTGTGTGCATGCGTATGTGTGATTGTGAGTGCGTGTGTTCATTTGCATGTGCATGTGATTAGCTAGCAGGATAATAGGTCCCTTTTCCACCCCGCAAAGTTTTTGTTTAATTTTTCCCCATAAGAGGGTGAGTTTAGGTGGATTCATCACTTGTCCTACTCAGCTGAGGGTTCAATCAATGATTTTATTGGCATCAAGCAGACAAAAGTGCACTACTCTTCTTTGGACCATGCGGCAGAGGTAATCAGGGGATATGCTGACCCCTGGCTCTGTAAGACAGATATTCAATTTACTTTCCATCTTCTTCCCTTGAGACAAGAAGATTGGCCTTTTTTAGGTTTTCAATTCAATGGCAAAATACTTTTTGACACTGCAGTGCCAATGGGGTGTGCTGTAGCTTGTGTGACATTTGATCTATTCAGCACAACTACATTGGTGCTGGCAAGAACAAGAACCCTGCCAGTCAACAGTACACAACCCAGATGATTTTGTGATAGTGGGGAGGGTCAGGATGGTGCTTTAGAAGGCACGCCCATGTTCAAGCTGCTTTGCTCCAAGTTAGGCATACCCTTTTCTGATGACAAGTCAGAAGGAGCAAGTCTAGTCCTGACTTTCCTGAGTTTAATAGTTGATACCACTGATAACTCCTTCAAGCATCCTCTGCCCAAACTTCAACAAATCCAGCAGTTACTTTGGAGATTTTTGGGCTCCAGCAAAGTTCGTGTAGGAGACAATATATAGATACATGGGTTGCTGAACTTTGCCTGCAGGGCAGTTTCTCCAAGCAGGACTTTCCTAAGGTCTTTATCTGACTTGTTGAAAGGTAACAGGCCCAAGTACCACCTGGTGCAGTTGACCAGATAGGTCAAGGATGACCTTCGTTTATGGTTCACATTGCTGAGCTAGTTCAATGGATTTTCTTTTTGGCAGCCCCTTAGAACATTGCCACTGACCTGGAGCTTTTCACTGATGGAGCAGGGAGATCTGGTATGGGGGTTACTTCCTATGTAGCTAGTTTGCTGAAAAGTGGCTGGAGAGCTAGTCCAAGGAGAGGAGGAGGGACATTATGTGTTTAGAAATATTTCCCATTTGGCGGTAGTTTTGGTATGAAAGGATAGGTTACAAGATAGGAGTATCATTTTAAGCTCAGACAATATCTCAGTGGTGCACACTCTCAAAAAAACATTCTTCCAGGTTATTCAGTCCACTCAGTTATTAGGATTTTAGTTTTGCTGAATCTAGAGATTCATTTTCTTATTTTCATGTGTTTATGTCCCTGGTCATCTTAACCCTATAGCTGAAATTCTCTCCCATTTCCAGTTTGCCAGATTTAATCTGTTGGCCAGACATTCAAATCCAAAGAGAACCCCAGTTTCAGTCGGAGACTGGCTTGGGTCAGCAATACTATGAAAGCATATCCGTCGTCCCTCCAGGTTTTCAGGTATTCTACAGGCCTTTGATATCTGGTCCCAGGACAAAGTTATACAGTTATTAGTTCAATTTGTAGTGGTCAGGATAACCACTGGGGATTCACCTAAAACTCTCAGAGTACATCTTGTATCTTTGGGATGTGTGGAGCATGTTTTTTGGCCTTCAGGTTGTGTCAGCCCACTGGGTTATTGGTAGGCTACTCAAGGGCCTTGAGAATATTCAAGGACATTCCCAGGATTTCAGAAAACCTATTGAGAGACAACTCATTACCCTTGTAATTCAAGGTCTCTATAAGACTATGGGTGAATTTTATATGTTTATTACTATAGCAGGTTTGCTCACATCCTTGCATGCGGGTGCCTTCCATGCCAATGAACAACTCCTTTATCTTTGTTTGGAGGATCTTGTCATCCACAGTGATTTTATTATGATTTAGTTAAAAAATCAAAGACTGATCAAGCTGAGAAAGTACAGTAGGTGCATTTAGACAAGGCCAGGAGACTGGTCATTTGACCTGTGCATTGGGTCAGATTGCTATATAATATTACTCCCACAGTGAAAGGTTAGTCTTGTTTTTTGTGTGGGCCTTGAGGAGACCTTTTAACCTATCAGAGATTAATTAATTTCTTAGGCAGGCTTTGACAGGGAAAGGAATTCACCCAAAAGGTTACTCCTTGCATTCCTTCCAGATAGGTCATACCTCAAAATTGGCCATGGAAGTGCATTCTGTGCAGGTCATTCAAAGAGCAGGAAGGTGGGTCTCTGATGCTCTTTTTGTCATACATCAGGCATTAATTTTTATTTCTGTTGCAGGGAAGGAAGTCATTTGGCTGTGGGCTGTTCTTTCCTTGAGAGAGCTTCAATTTGAGCCTTGGCCCACCTGGCTGGTCACTGAAGTTCTTTTGATATTAACTGTTCAACAGTTCATTCTTTTGGTTTCCCTGGCATCAGTTAGTTTCAGTTCTGGGAAATCTGGCATAAGATTACCATGGAAGAAGCCTTATCCAGTACTGTGATAATTCACCTCAGGCGTAATGATCTGGGACAAACCCCTAAAAATACTGTTGGCCAGAATTCTGTCTGATATGCACTTGTTGCATCTAAATGTGGTTTCCTTCTGGTCTGCCATTATCCCGAGACTTTCCTGGAAAGGTGCTGGAAGGTCCAGTGCTGAGAGCCAGACATTTAATCCACAAGGGACTCAAACCAGCTGCTAGTCAAATTGGTTTCCAGGTGATTAACCACAGTCATATTGACAGACTGCAGCCCGATTTCTATAATTTGGACAATGTTCATTTGACTAACATGGGTTTTGATTTGTTTAATTTAGCAATTCTTTTGCCTATTCTGAACTTTTTCAAAGTTTAACTTGTGTCCTTCTATGACCCAGATTCTATTTTGGAGGCTGGCCATTTAGGAGGAAAGGCATGTCACATGCTGGGTTGGTGGCAGCCTTACAGCTTCACCCACCGGTTGAGGTAAAGGTTTAATGGTATTGGTTTATATGTTGTATAAGAATTATTGTGACATCATTTATTGGTTGTCAATGACTATTATTTAATAAAAGGTTGGATATTCAATCTGGTGTGGTTTCTGACTCAGCTCAGTGGACAACAATGACTTACCTAGTAACAGCTTATTGTCCACGAACCTGCAAGTCGCCACTGGTGAGCATGAACAGGCACACTCCCTATTTAAGGGAGTGCTTCACCTTCTGCTTGACAAATCCATCAGCAGGCATACCAACCCTCCCTACCAACCCTCTATTGCAACTTACCTAGCAATGGCTTATTGTCCAGGAGCCCACAAGTTGCCATTGGTTGGTGTGGATAGGTGCATCGAGTACTTCACCTTCTGCTTGACAGATCCATCAGCAAACATGCTAACCCTCCCTCCCAACCCTCTATTGCAAGGTCAGGCTGTGGTCTTACAGCTTCATTCCCTCCCATTTTATCTCCTCCCATTCCTGTTCAGTGACCTTAGCTCTCCTAAAGTTGGACCCTGATTTGACTGGTGGCCACATCAAGGGGTATGTGGCTTGCAAGTATGAGTTAGATGGGTTTGCTACTAGTCCAAGATAGCTTGGAATACACACCAGGTTTTTCAAAAGTGACTGCCTGAACAGGTGGAAGTATGCCATCTGGCTAGAGGTAAAGGTTTGATAGTGTTGGCTTATATGTTGCATATGGATTATTTTGGCATCATTATTGGTTGTCAATGACTTTTATTTAATAAAAGGTTGCAAAGTCAATTTGGTGTGGTTTCTGACTCGGCTCAGTGGACATTGGTGCTTAACAAAAGTTTGTAAAGCAACTTTCTTACAATGAAAGGTAATTTACAAAGTTGTATTCTTCTTAAATTTAAAAAGTTATTACAGCACATGAAGCAGGACAGCATTTTTATGAATATTTTAGAATTTATCTTACAGAGGATATTATTATATACACTTTCCTAATTAATTTTAACATGTAAAACATTGTTAGAACTAATGTATTATTTTAAAATATATTTATTCACTATTTTAGATGCATTTTAAAAAAGACAGAATAGGCAGTTCAGTATGAGTAGGGTAAATCCAGTGAACACACCTCAAATTATAGATAGGTGAATTAATTTATAATTTTTGACTCTGCCCCCTTCCTTATGATGCTTGAGTATGCTAAATTGGCTATTTAAACTGAAGAAACTACAGCCATTTCCATTGCTAACAGAACCACCTTTGTAATCTGAAAAATGACCAACAGCATCGTCTTGTCTTTCCTTTTTATACACAGAGGGTCAGATTCCAAAAGACTTTCTCTCAGTGTAAGTGACCATTTACACTGAGAACAGATCTTTTGGAATCTGGTTCCTGGTACAAGAATGTTTATAGATACCCCCTACACTGAAGTAAGTCACTTACACTGAGGGCAACTGTTTTGAAATCAGGGCAGACTTACACCAAGACCAACTCTTTTAAAATCTGGTGGTGAAACAAAATATTTCTTTGAAAGACCTGCAGTTCATATTTCCATAAGACATCTGTTATATTTACTGAAATTGTACATTTTAGTAGAAACCCTATACAGCTTTAGTGCTGGTATCTCACAGTTGGATTAAAGAACCAATATCTCATTATAGCACCGCATTTCTCATGTTCCAAATCATTTTCAAAAGTCTGCTATATAGCAATCTATCATTTAATTGTGCTAAATAACTACTATTATATTTTATCCATATCTGTTTTCTAAAACAAAGTGTTACAAAAGACGCTGCTTTAGTTACAAGTTTAATATCAAAGTATAATTTTCAATAGTTGATATGTGATCTTTTAACATTATATCCTATGCTCTTTTCTTTTTTCATATAGATTTATTTCTGCGAAATGAATATTTAATACGGTTCGCTTACAGACTGAAAGAAATAAAGGATTACATAAAAAAACTGAGATTACCTTTAGATTACCTTTAGACTGACCTGCCACATATTGTTTTCAAGTTAAATAATAGTTGCTAACAGAGTGACCACACATATGCTAATGACATTTATATTAGTTCATGAGTTCTTTGTCAATTATGTCCTGTTTAGAATCAAATATGTATTATAGAATAAAAACGCTGTGCTCAAAAACGCCAAAAAGTTTTAGTCAACCTGTATGAATATGCAGTGGAACAAAAGTCATTTTTTTGTTTGTTTTTAGTAACTGCATGATAAGTGATTTTTGATTAATGAAATAGTCATTAAATGAAAGAGCAGCTTGATTATTAATTTTTCTTTGATCTTTATGCTGAAGTTAGGACTGAAGATATTAGGATGAGCTAAACGATTGTCTGATGCTACGTAATGTCATTTGTATTGATTTTCTCTGTAATGGGTTGAATATCACAGAAAATGGATGAATACTAGTAACATACTAGTATGTGTGTCCACAGTTTTCATAAAAAACTTTTGTGCATTTGATGAGTGATTTTTTTTTTCATTTTTAATGCGATCACATAAACATGCTGTTGACAAGGTTGGATAAATGTATTCATGAATATTTGCAAGGCAGATTACTGCACAGTTCTAATTTGTTAAAACTTCAAATAATGTTTATTGCTAGAGAGGAAAACCTTATGTTTCAGAACTTTTCAGTGAGAGTCTTATGTGCATCCATGTACACTGCGGAAGGAGTTTGTATATTTATATGCAATTTAGTACAACTCAATCAAAGTACTTCAGATTATAAATGTGCACAAAGGCATTCAATCTGCAACTGATATATCTTCTTTTTTCTTCAATAAACTGTCACATACAAAGTACAGTCCTGTCTTATCAATGCATTGCATGACGTGAATATGTTTTCTGTTCACAAGGTATATACTTGCCATCTCCAGCAGGTAATAAGATCAACTCATTGACTGTTTCTACTCCCTCATCCAGCATATTTGTCTTTGGTTAATAGTGTGCATAAAGGCATTTATGCTGTCATGGATATGGTACATTCAGTCTCTTCTCATAACTTGTTCAACACAAATCTTGCAGCTATATCTGGAATACAGTCCTCTCTCCCTTAAGCATTCCCTGATCCGAACATTTTTGCTTGAACATCCCTATGCTTGTTACTAGCCACAGGTACTGAAATCCACACTTTGACTGTGTGTCTGCTTTCTTGGCCAGCATTCCTTTGTCACTGTACATACCCTGCTGTTACTATATAATGGTTTCCAGCCTCATATAGACCTACCTCTATTATTTTTGAGTACTGCAATATGTGAGTCCTGAAAATGTGGGGAATGACCAGAACAAGTTTAGAAACACTGCTACATCTCTATCTCTCTTACTACTATCCATAACTCATTGGGCATACCTTCTCCTTGGTCATCATCAGATGGAGTCATCTAAGGTTGGTGTAACACTTCATTAATAAAGCAATTTTTTAATGTAAGATGTAAGAAACTGGCTAATCTTTTACTGGCAAAATGTGCTTGTATAGTGGTGGTGTTTGTCTCTGCCCTCACTGCACTCTTCCCATGTATTCCATTGGGGTGTACCTCTTTGGAAAGTACTGGAAAACATGCACATTGTGGTAGATGACTTCTGAATGCTGTCCATTCTTCTGAAATCCATGCATCTGTGTAGGCTTATTTTGTGTAGATCTTAATTACAACTTTCATACAGAGACAAGATTTTAGTGCTTCTGCATATTACTGTGATCCTTCCCCAGGACTACATTGCACAGTGTCTTTCCTCCATTTTATTTATTTTTGGACAGTAAACTATCACTACTTAAAGCAGTGGAGATAACGCCATGCTCTTCCACCCCGTTCTCGTACTATCAAATATATTTCTGTAGCATGCATCTACTAGCATTTAACTGCTAAAGACACATGCATGTGAAATTCCCATCCCTGTACATGTATCAATGTCTGCTATATTAACCGCTCTTACATTTTTGTATTGCAAAAAATATAGCTCATTGTGACTCTTCATGTAGCTGATGATTTTGCATGAATGGAATGGACATTGCTTTTTTTCCTGTCCATTGCCTTGTCATGAATCTACTCACAGCAGGAAAGGACATGGCAGGTCATATAACCAGACAACAGAATACTTACAATTCACAGTTTGATATAATATTAATTTATGTTTTGACTAAATAATGAGACCCATGTGCATAAAATGTTATAGAATCTTCTATACCATTCATAATAAGGTTTTGTATAGTTAAGAATTACACACGTGCATTCCAATAGGTATACCATTAATAAGTTAGCATCTAATGCTTAATTGTAAAAAAAAAAGCGTTTTAAAACAATTGACCACTAACTTGAAAAAATAGGTTTTAAAAAAGGATATCACTGCTATGAGGGACTTACCTTTTATTCATAAATTAAAACACACAACAATCTCTAAAATTATCTAGTTTTTATTTTATTTTATTTTGCTTCTGTTTACTGGATTTGTCTAACTGGGTTTAGTCAAAAAACACTTTTCAGCTGAGGCTTAGAAAGAAAAGCTCCAAGCATAACACTAACATTTTTAAACATAAATTCAGTATTATACCATGACCCCCCCAAAACGTGCACGCTGATTGGCCAGCGTGCACATTGTAAATCGAGTTATACTGTACTCATCACTCATTAGACCTATGATTGAGTACAATGCCCCATTCGGAATGTATCTGACCCGACACCTGCAGCAGCTGGAAAGGCCCCAAAAGTTCCTCACCAAAAGGATAAAGGGTCTCAAAAATATGTCTTATGTTGCCAGACTGAAAGAACTCCAGCTCTATTCAGTCGCATACCGCTTGCTCAGAGGTGACCTGTGCCTGACATATAAGGCCATGTCAAACCCAGATTTGATGAATATGCTTCACCTCAAAAAATCTAGATCCCTCAGAACCACAAGGGCGGGAGACTTAAACCTTGACACGGTTATTAATAGAATGTGCTGGAGGGACAGATTCATCACCCAGAGACTCCCTATGCTGTGGAACAAAATCCCGGTACATGTGAGGCAGAGCACCTCGCTGGCCTTGTTCAAGAGGAATCTTGACCAATGGCTGGGAGATCGCAGATATACCCTAGGGATTACTTCAGTGTCACTGCTTGACAGAGGCACAGCAAAATAATAGGCATAGTTTTCTTCAAACTAAAGGGGTTGCGAAAGCCATATAACTATGGGCTAGGCTTATAAATGCCCTTGGGCAGATAGCCTAGTATGAACCTATGAAACCTATGAAAAAGGTCCGGTCGCCCGGACTTTTTTCCATTAGTATAACTCTACTTTTAAAACACTCTCTCGCTATGTTAAATGGGTTTAACATAGCGAGACAGCTTTAAAATAAGCAACGGAGATCTCCGTTGCTTATTTTAAAGCTGTCTCGCTATGCTAAACCCATTTAACATAGCGAGACAGGTTTTAAAAAAAAGCAACAGAGAAAGCAAGATCTCCGTTGCTTCTTTTACTGTGTTGCTATGTTAAATGGGTTTAACATAGCGAGACAGTTTTAAAATAAGCAACGGACATCTCCGTTGCTTATTTTAAAACTGTGTCGCTATGTTAAACCCATTTAACATAGCGAAACATAAAAAGCAACGGTGATCTTCTTTCTCCATTGCTTTGCCCACAGCTCTGATGTACTGTGCAGGCGCGGTACATCAGAACTGCCGGATGCCAGACATCTGCGGAAGGGCAGTAAACAGGCATTATACTATGCCATTATTTAAGAAAAGTAATAGTTTCTTTTCTTAAATAATGTCATGGTATAATAGCAATAACCCACTTCTGGGTGTGGGTAATGCTGTATTTACCCACGGTTGGCTTTGTTTGGTCCCTTGGGCTTCACCCTCCGGACCAAACCACGCCAACCGTGGGTAAATCCAGCATTACCCACACCCAGGCGTGGGTTATTGCTATAATATACATGAACATACATTAAATAATATATGTTAAAAATCACACATACCTTTGAGAATTACATTACCTTCATAGGAAAGCTGAGGCAACTATTACAGTATAAAAGTTACTTGTGCATTAGTAGATATTGTACATTAAGCATTTGATGATGTGTATTAGTGGGTTTGTCAAATAGGTAATAGATCATGTGACTAGAGCTTAGAAATTCAAAGAAATAGATGGATGGATGGATGAATGGATGGATGGATGGATGGATGGATGGATGGATGGATGGATGGATGGATGGATGGATGGAAGTAAGGGAAGGAACAAGGAAGGGCAGAATGTGCACAAATATATATATTTGGATTCCTATCAGATGAACACTGTGGGGTTGGGGGGGCATAGCTCCCCCACCTATTTTGGTTTTATATTGTTTACTTTACAATTCAGTATGTAGGAATTTAGCATTGTAAAATTTCAGTATTATTAGTTTCAGTCAAGTGATTTTTCAGTATTTTGAAATTTCAGTCTTATGGTCTAAGTCAAATGAGTTTCAATCATATGAAGTTTCTATCATCTGATAGGGATTTATATATATATATATATATATATATATATGTGTGTGTGTGTGTGTGTGTGTGTGTGTGTGTGTGTGTGTGTGTGTGTGTGTGTGTGTGTGTGTGTGTGTGTGTGTGTGTGTGTGTGTGTGTGTGTGTGTGTGTGTGTGTGTGTGTGTGTGTGTGTGTGTGTGTGTGTGTGTGTGTGTGTGTGTGTGTGTGTGTGTGTGTGTGTGTGTGTGTATGTGTGTGTGTGTGTGTGTGTGTGTGTGTATCATAAGGTCTATATTAGAAGTATAGAGGTCTACAGAGTCAAAAAATAATGTATATGTCTGAGAGATGCTAGCAAAACTATTCATTTATTGGTGAAGACTGACTGGGAGGCATCGGATTCTGAATGAAGAGGAATGGTTTGATGATATGGCCAGCTGAAGATAACAGTGGCATTTATCTTGGAGACATACAGGAGCAGATCCATTAGTTTGATAAGTGAAGTTTAAGTTGTATCTTAAATATGTTTGCATTTTGATTGTATTTTAATGGTAGTTGGATGTGGTCCCATAGTTTAGCTATGCTGTTTGAATATTGAGTCACCTGCCATATTGGAATATTTGATTATAGTGATTAAATATCATTCTATGGAGTATAAAATTAAATTTGAGGGACTAGTTTTGTATTAAGTTGTTAAGGTCAGGACAATTTTCTGACTTATAGAGAAGTCTGTGTAATGTACTTAGCCAAGAAAGAGTTAGGTGATAGGGAAAAACATCAAAACAAATTAGAAGTCATAAATGGCAGACCAGAGGTTATAAATCCACAAAAAAATGGTTTATTAGTCCACAGGTATAAGCACTTTTGTCCCAATCAAATCATATAAAGAACTTCATCAGATACAAGGTTTTAAAATTAAAAAATCAAATAAATAGACTTGAATAGGTGACAGCACTTCCTATACCATATTTAAAGGGAAGCTGGCAAGGAAAATATTTCATTATTTTTTAAATACAGCCATAAGACATAAGACATGTAAAATGCAACAATAAACGGAGAAGTAAAATGCACAAGACACATAGAGATATAAAAATTTCTCAAATTAGTATAAAAATATATAAATAAGTAAATAAATGTATAAAAAGCAGTTGTTATAGTGTTGTTTTCTATCCACACCCCACCATCAATAAATATGCTTTGAGCCTGATAAATAGGACAGCAAGTAATAGAAAATAATAATAGACCACCACTTCGACAGAATCCTTAGTTAGTCAAACAAAAGGTAAGTAGTGGAAATAAAACTTCGGACTCAACACGACAATGAAATTTGGGAATTTATTTGGTAAGCGCTTTCGCGTACCTTTCAGTACGCTTCCTCAGACCATAACAACAGTAATACAACTATGTGCTCTTATATAGCAGCTGCAAAGGCAGTAATTAATTAAGACAAAAGGCTTAATAGACAGTTAATTAAAAGTAAGTAGAGAATGTTGACTTAAAAATGCATTAACATTAAAAACAAGTATTCATCAACAAGGCAGCTGTAAAACTGCTATAAAAAACACAAAAGGAAGAAACTAGTAATGCCGACATAAAATATGAAGCAATGCATAGTAAAAACAACTAAAGTGCTATAAATTTATGTTAAAACATCTCAAGACATTCATTAAGACTAAGAGTACATATAAAATATGCATGGGGGTGTGTGTTTGAATAAATGTTAACACAACAAGTTAATGTGTTTCCTTTCTGAATATTTCTGCATTAAATCTCTGGTGCTGGCAGTCCATAATGAGAAGGATGTCTAGATATGTGATACTGCTTTCTTTTATTGTGCATGTAAACTTCAAAAATGATGTTGTGGTGTTAATAAATTCCATGAAAAGGGGGAAAAGGTAATTTGGTCCTTCCCATAAGACAAAAATATCATCCAAATATTGAATAAAGGTATGGCAAAATGGAAAAAAACTTTGATGGTCTGAGATACCGTCTTTCCCACACCAACATAACTATGTTGGCATAGAGATCACCATAGGCAGAACCCATTGCCGCCCCTTGTTTCTGCAGATAGTAATTTTTATCAAATAGGATAAAATTCCTTCTAAGGACCATATCTAAGATTTGCTCATACGTGTTGATTCTCTCTTGTTCAACCCCTTTTATTAGGAGGAAGTCACAAAACCACTTTTCCCCTATATCATATGGAATAACAGAATACAAGTTAACAACATCAATGTTAACAAAAAGAAAATTCACTTTAAAAATAGTATTGTTAATCTTTCTAAAAAAGTCCCAAGAGTACATCAGAACTGCTGCGGATGCCAGGCATCTGCGGAAGGGCAGTAAACAGGCATTATACTATGCCATTATTTAAGAAAAGTAATAGTTTCTTTTCTTAAATAATGTAATGGTATAATAGCAATAACCCACTTCTGGGTGTGGGTAATGCTAAATTTACCCACGGTTGGCATTACCCACACCCAGGCGTGGGTTATTGCTATAAACAGAAATGTGCAAGAAAAAAACAGGGCCATGTATATAGGGTCTAATGTATGCTGATCATGTTACATTTTCATATCTACTGCCTCCTATTTCCTTCATTTAGCAAAACCTGCTTTTGCCCAACCAGCAGCCAGCAGCACTTGTTCTCTGACCTCAAACTCTCAGTCTATTTTTATTTTTATTTTTGTTTTTATTTTTTTTGTGCTCCAAATATAAAATATAAAACACCATTCCTCCTCCTCCACCTTCTAGAATATACTTTCCTTTAAATGAATACTACTGGCATCTCAAGTTGTCTTACTACTGTCAGCTCCAGCACATATGAATGATCCTGAAATCTCCTTCTTACTCTGGCCCTCCATCTTATCTCTTAAAGGAAGGATCTTTTTCACCACTAGTCATCAATTGAAAAGCTAGAGTAAAACAACCACTCTAATGTTTCAAAATTGCATACTTTCCCTCCTCAACTCTACATTAATATTTTGCTGACCCTTCACTACCTTTCTTTTTCCTTGGTAGAGCTCTAAGAGGAATTGTGATTTTTGCACTTATGAGTGGGGAAAAATTGTGAGTGTTTGAAAGTTTTAGGACATGTAACACTTGCGCCTGGTTACTGGCTGAGTTAAGAAATAGACCCATTGCAAATATTTTTAGTTTATAGCCATCTTTTTTATTCAATTGATAACCAGGTAAGTCCATTGGGCATAAGTGACACTTTTCAAGGATAACCCAGGAGCACTGTCTAGTTAGGTGACTTGCGTAGAGTCACACAATAGGCAAATGAAGGTTGAAGGTGCTTTGCATTATTTTTTATCCTGCTTTAAATTTTTCATCCTACTTTAATATGGACATGGCAAACACTGTTTATCATGTTGCTGTTTCATGGTAGTGCCACTGTTTCCTTATTTAAATCTTAAGGGGGTGATGCATACGTGGAAGTAGAGATCATTAACATCAACATTTTGTGGTGGTTTTTACATAATTGTTAAGGTCTTCACTTTATAGTCACAAGGTACAGGTTTTGATCCTGACCTTGAATTATTTGCTAGGCTTAAAATGGCCCTTTAGGAAGGTTAGTCTACTATTCACCTATGAACCTATAAAGATATCATAACCTGTACCCTGGACCATTGGAATGAACTCATTAACAGCTCAGAGCCTTAATCCTGTGCCTTACTGACAAATCTTCTTTCACAGTATATGCCTACCTTATTTCTGTCCATGTTTTCTCTGTTTCCTTTAGCCTATGCTTTCAGTTCATTGGATATCTTTATAGACTAGCTGGCCTCTTTTTTAGCAGTGCAAGTTCTTAACCACTCCATAAAAGGCTTACAATGGCCCCTTCATTCATCAACAAGCTAACCCTTCTAATTCCCATGTCATCACTTATTTCTCATGCTTTGCATTATTTTTTGTATTCTACCTATATCTTATGTTGTTCTTTGGAAATATATCTGTGTTTCCTACACTTCTGTTCCCAACATTTCAGGCATAGTTGTCCATCCTCTATTCCCTTTAATTTTGTCAGTCATACTGACTGCTGTTGCATACCTCTAAAATTCTGTCATTCTAGGCCCTCCTTATTTTTTACAATATCTCATTCTCAATTTTTCTAAATAATTCCCTTATAGTTTTATTTGAGCATGTCTTAAGCTGCAAAGGACTGGGATTCTACTGTCAATTATATCATAAAGAGTCTACTGCCTAATGACACAACTCTGCCTAACTATTTAAGAGAATTCTTACTATAGAAACTATATTCTTCTGGGTATTTTTGTATATCTTTGGAAAATCAATATAAGTGTATGCCCAAGTATTTTTCACCTCCTCTCTTCCTACAGGTAAGTAGTTCTAACTGCTCCACCACACCTTAACCCTGTCATCACTAGCACTGATTTCTTGGGGATGAAACATAAGCCAAAATATCTTTTCACATTCCTTGTACAAAGCCATAATCCCTAGAAAAATATGATCATATCAGCTAACAGTAACTTGCAATCATCCGCATCTTTGTACTGTATAGCCTCCTTATTCAATGCAAGATTTTAAATTAGCTCTAATTTTTGTGACAGTTTTACCATCTTATCCAGGAAAGAACTAACAACATTAACAACCCTACCTATCCCTTACAACACATTATGGGCAACTCTTATCCAGGGTTCTTTGCAAAAAAAAATATTGCCTACCACCAGGGCATGAGCTTCTCTACTACCTGGTTAACTGTAGCAAGTAAAAAGGTCTAGTCTTACTATTTCACAATATTTTTAAATAGTGAATAATAGTAAATAATGTCACTCTATCTGGGGTAATTTTTGTGTTTTTTCCTCCCTCTGTCATAGTTAGCAATATTCCCCAGTGACCTGTTGAGAATCTGTCATTAAGACAATCTGCTTTAGATAGATGTGTTATTTATTGTGAGAACTCTTACAATCAAGCTATTAAGATCATATCAAATTGTATTCCATCTCCATTTTATGTTGCTATCAGTCTAATGTTACCCGTGTCCTAAAGGTTTCCATTACTGTTTGTTTAAATTACTCCAACCTTCTCATGTCATGCATCTGGGAACACGGCTTTTTTGCTATCATATTGTTAAGTGGATAAGCAAATGAATACCACCATAATTTATCCTATTTTTAGAAACCCACTAAGAATCCACCTGGTTCCACCCTTGTCTCTGATATCTGTAATATCTACACCTCTACCATTTCATTACTCAGTTATAATAATTTTAAAAGTTTTCACTTATCCCTACATTTTTCTTTCTAAGCATGTTCATTTCTTCTTTTTTGCTTATAGGTTCATAGGTTCATAGGTAGGTACTTGGCTATCTGCCCAAAGACATTTATAAGCCTAGCTGGAATGCATTGGCTTTCACCGCCCCCTTAGATTAGTTTCATGTATATAATTTTAGACTGTTTTAAACAACCATACCAAAAGTCTCCCCTCACCCTTATTTCTTTTGAGGATTCGGCCATTACTTAGTTTACTAACTGTTAACAATATATTGTCTTCCCTACTTTTCCCCTTCAGAGAATTCCAATTCTGTCTTCCCTAGATCTTTTCCCAATTACCTTATACAGCAGTAATGCATGGTCTAAATGACGCCTCCCAGCCAACTACAAATTGGGTACTTTTTCTAGCTGTTTTTCAGTCTACCAACAGTCTATCCAGCCTACTTGCTTGGCTATATTTATCTCTAGTGAATGCATACTACCTCCTGTTTAGTCATTTTTCTCTCCATATATCCAACATCCAAAATTTTGCATTCCCAGCTATGTTTATTTCCATATATCCAACATCCAAAATTTTGCATTCCCAGCTATGTTTATTTCTTTATGGATAGACTTGTACAAAAAATATATCATCCCCTGGTTCTGAAAACTTCTAAAGTCCACACCTACTATGAGAATGTCATCTTCCTCCATTACTGTCTCATTTCCTCAAAGTAACAATTGAAAATTTCTTCCCCAACATAATTTTGACCACAAAAAGCTAACCTTACCTCTTTATTCTTATATTTAATCATGATCTGCCTTCAGCTCCTACATATGTTATCTATGCTTACCAAATTAAGTTTACGTTCATTAGTATTATTAAACAATCTCTTATTTCTACCTTTTGTACATGCTGCCCTAAGTGACTAAACTTCCTGGCCTTTAATTTTATTTCCTGTAAGATAATCCCATTCACTTTTCCTATTCATCTCCAATAGATACTTTTTATTGGGTTATGAATACCTCCCACATTTATTTATTTTTATTCACATATTTTGTTTGTTTGGTTTATCCTACTGAGCACAGCCTATTTTCAGATGGCAACTGGTTAGAAAAAATCCTAAAAATACAATAAAAAATGTATCCACAAAACATCCAAATTGCAAAATACATATAACAGCATTCCAAACTAACAATTGGATAAAAAATAAAAAGCAGGATAGCTGTCAAACCATAAAACAAAAGCAGTGGGATTGGATATATAAACATTCAAATAGACTAGTATAAAGGTATAAAAAAATAAATTAACAGCATATACAACACTGGCCAAGTACAAACTGAGTCATTCCTGTAAAATCAGGCATACCCTGTAGGTAGCCTCCCCTAGACACTGACGATGATAGCCCTTCAATAGTTTAATGGTGTGGAAAGTGATGGCAAACTATTTCCCTTGAGTAAGATACTTAAACTGTGAGTGAAGTTTTTCAAGACATCCTAGTTTTACTTTCCATTCTATCAGCAGTTGTAACATGGATAATGATAAAATGTGATTTTTTTTATTCAGTTTTTTTATATTTTACTGACTTTTTTGTTTTAATTTTTATTCAGTTTTTATCAACAAAACAAGTATATTATTAAAACATAACAAATAGAAACTATTTACAATCATTCATGTCAAGGTTTTTGTTAAGAATTAATATAAGTATCATTAGCATTTTTCAAATAAATCATTCAATTTTTTCCATGCAATATACTGAGGTATGATGTTAAGTGTTCTCATCTTAATGGTTAACAATTCTTTTCTGCATACACTTTTTGCTAAATTTATAAATTCAGAGAATAGTGTGCTATTTTTACATTTCCAATTTAAAGTAATAACTTTCCTTGCAGTTGCTAAAACGTGTTTTTTTTTTTTTTTTTTTTTTTTTTTTTATTTTTATTTTTTTGGAATAACTTCTAGAATTGGAACATTACACAATACTAATGAGTTCAATATTATACAGTTACCTGACCACAATGCTTGTGAAAAAAATTAAAACTCTTTCCAAAAATGGAGATATTATTTTACATTCTAGTATCATATGCAGACAGTCTTCTCACAGCTCCAGCAATTAATATTTGATGTTTTATTTATTTATTATTGCAACCTTATGGGGAGTTATAAAAGATCTATGCAGATATTTCCAAGTAAATAAGTTCCAGTACAGTGAAGACGTTGTGTTATTTATCAATTTATGTAATAATGTTTTATTTGCCTTAGAAAACTAAATTAACTCTTGCAGAGTAATCCCAAAACTTTACTTCTACTAAAGACCAATATAATCTTAATACCTGGTATATTTTTGATAGATATGACATATCCTTACTTATATTAGTATTAATGTTAAATAAAAATTCTATAATTTTGGGGACATTTTTTACAAGTCAGTCTAAGGACACTTTTAATTTGCCATTTACAAAATCCTTGCAAATTTGCAGACTCAACCAATTATTCTGTTGTAAATAATATCTAGCTAATAAATACTTAGCTGAATGTGTTTCATTATCATTTATAAATTACTATCTTTAAAATCAAGAATTTTTCTTAGATTATGAGTTGTTAAACATTCAATAGTGAATGCTATAGGAAATAATAAGAATGCAAGATCTTTTAACTTATCCAAAAAAATGACATCAAGAATGGAAAGGTAAAACCCCAGCTTTTAATGTTAATGTCACATAAAAAATAATAACAATAAGTGCATTCCTCCATTAAATAACAGACTTCTTCAGATGAAAATAATTATCCATATAATCATTTAAAAACAAAACAAAGTACAATTAGTATTTAAATGCAATTGTATTATATCCTTGCATTTAAATGAACCAATTGTATTTTAATGATTTGTATTTACATGATTATATGGAGAATTATTTTCATCTGAAGAAGTTCCTTATTTAATGGGTGAAACCGCTTATTGTTCTTTTTTGTACATGTGGATCAAGTGCTAATTTATTATTACCTAACAATATTTTTTCATAGGTTCATAGATTAGTACTAGGCTAACTGCGCTTGCGAGCCATTTTACGCCTAGCCAATTATTCCCTGTGAGATTCAAACCCTGTACCTTGTGTTTGTAAGGCAAACACCTTAACCATTAGGCCACCCTCCCAACCAATTTTTCTTGAATTAATTTCCATTTAGAATCATATGTATTATTTAATTATTGAGCTATAATTTGAATACTTGTTGCTTTTAAGTACAAATCAAAATTAGGGAAGCTAATACCACCATCTTCCTAGCTTTTCATATGGCATTCTAATGAAATCTCATGTTTTCTAGGGAACCATAAAAAATTAAGTAACACAGATTTTTTTTTAACTTTTATGTGGGGATATGATTAAAGGCTGAATATAAAATATTTTTGGTGATATTATCATTTTTATTAACAGAAACATATTTTCCATAATAATGAATAGTTTATTCCAACTAGAAATTAGTTGCATAATCTTATTAGTCATATCTGTATAGGTAACTAATATTAGCTCTTTACTACTTGAAGTTATAGTAACTCCAAAATATTTAATTTGATTATTATCTCATTTAACAATCATTATACTTTTTTAGGTCTGATTTTAGATCTTTGTTAAATAACACCATATTGGTTTTGTTATAATTTAATTTCACTCTAGAAACATCTTCAGAATATTCCATGGCTTTGATTACATGTTGCAATGATGAATAAATATTAAATATAGTTAATAATATATCATCTACAGATAATTGAATTTTACAGGAGCAATTCTCATTTATGGAAAAAAATTATATTTTTATTTGATCAAATGTGATTTGCAATGGTTCAGTGGATAAAGCAAATAACAGTGGTGAAAGTGGACATCCATGTTGTATACCCTTTAAAATTCTAAAAGATTTACATAACAAAGAACCTGTTTTGATAAACACAGACACATTATTATATAATATCTTGATTAAGTTTATAAATTCTACAGAAATATTATATTCTTCAAGAACTTTAAATAAATAAATAAATAATTCCAGTTTACAGAATCAACCACTTTGTCTAAATCTAAACTTATTATTGAAAGTTTTTTTTTATTAGCAAAATCTATTAAGGTGATAAGTCTAATAATGCTATCATACATTCTGTTGTTTGATCAGTGTTAATAATTTCATCTAAAATAATATTTAGTCTCTTTGACATAAACATTTCATAATCTACATTTAGAATGAAATAGGATGATACAAAGAACAAAACTTAGGGTCTTTATCTTGTTTTAGTACTGGTGAAACAAGTGAAATTTTCCAGGACGGGGGTACATTTGATATATATTTAACATCATTAAATGCTTTCACCAAAATATTTAAAACATTTTCTCATCAGGAATTAACTCTAACCTATGGAATACATGTATTCTTCATTGTTTATGTTCTCTTTGTCAAAACTATATTTGTAACATGTTTTAAAAGATTCTTGATTGTTTATGTACTCTGTCAAAACTGTATTTGTAACATGTTTTAATGTTTCTGTGTACCTTGGAGCTTATCTCGCCGGGCCTCTGCCGAAAATGGACATGCATCCAGTCAGACTATCCCAGTCAACAAATGTAAAATAAATAAATAAAATAAAATAAATTAATCTTTGCTTTCCTTAATCAAAAGAGGTTTATCAATACTACTTATTTGTTGTTTAGTTAGCTTATTAGTAATAGCTTATTTTAGAAAGGTTGCAAGAATATTGCTTTTTATCATGTTACTATTATTATTATTATTATTATTATTATTATTATTATTATTAACTTGTTTGTAATGATCCTTAAAACATTCTAATATATAATCTAAATCAGTAACTATTTTATTTTTATGTCCATATTTATATAAAGTCTCTTTGATATGATTTCATTTTTTCATTTTCTTCTAGTTAATGGCTAATCTGTATAAACATTTAGTATTTATTGAATAAGATTGTAATTTTATGTCTTCTAGATTTATAGAAATCTTATGAGTAAGAATATTAACATATTTTTGATTTAAGGTTTTTAATTCTAAATTAATAGTTTGATCATTTGGTTAAGTTTTTGACTTTAATGTATCTATCTTAGTTTGTAACGCTTCTAATTCTCTATCTCATTCTCTTCTTTTACATGCATACCAGTTTTTAATTGTACCATTTAAATATGCTTTCAAAGATGTCCAAAGAATGATCTTGGTAACTTCTTCTTTATTGTTAAACTCTATGAAGGTGTTAATTTCATTGATCAACCAGTCTTTAAAACCCTTATTTTATTATTTATGGAGGGCATCTATTACATATTATTAGATTATTCAACTTCAATGTGAGATTAAAAATTATTGCGTTGTGGTCAGTCAATGGACAGCAAATACTTAGTACATTTAAAGTTTTACAGTATAAGTCATTTGAGACAAAAACTTTGTCTATATTGGTTTGAGTGCCAAATCAGAAAGAATAATATGTATATTTAAATGATTTAGATAGTCTTAAAGTGTAGATGTTTCTCAAGTTCATTATATTAATGAAGTAATAAAAATATTTTGCAACTGATGATAATCTAAGTTTTCTGTTAGCAGTGGTGTCATTCTCCAAAAAAACACAATTAAATACGATCTGTATCTGTTTGCCAAATGGCAGATCATTGAACTGCCATTTGTTGAACCCCTGATTATCTAAGCTGCTATTCACCAAATAGAGTTTTCAGCAAAATTTTCCTAGGGCAAACCTGTGGTTGGCCACCATCTGGAATTTGCCTTTTCCCCACTGTAGTGTGATCTTAGAGTTGATATATTCAGTAAGGGGGTTTGGGGTGCAGCCCTGCATAGCGCGGGATGTGGGGCATAGCCCCCCACCTGGGTAGGATTTAAATTTTACCATTTTCTTAACAGTTGCTAGGATGGCCTGTCATTGGTTTCCCTAGGAATCTCCATTCAGCGATTAGGGGTTTCGATAATTAGCATTCAACAAATGTCAGTTCAATGATCTGCTATTCAACAAAGTGATATAGACCCATTGAAATAATCTTCTATAATTACTCATCATTTGTATAAAGAACTATATTATCTAAATACTTTTTAGAGACTTAAGCTCTAATCCCAGGGATCTAACTACTACTAAGAATAAAACTACCCCATCACAAAATAACACATTCCTAGTTAGAGGATGTAATCATACAGACTCCTCCTTAACTTTGCCATAAACTATCTAGCCTATTCTTATTGTTACTACTTCTAAATTAATGCTGACATCAACTTAAAATTATATATTCAAACGTACTCATTTTCAGTTAGTCCAAATATATTAACTTTACTTCTGTATATGTGTCCACTATAGCTTAGTGTGCTTAAAACTGCAAAATTACTCATGTATATAGCATTAATATTATTCTATATTTACAGCAGCCAAATGCATATTATTATGATTATGATGATGATTAATATTATTATTATTATTATTATTATTATTATTAAAGCCCCTCTCATAACATCTTTTATGACTTTTATACATATAAATGAATTAAATAATACCTTTAGGATCTCTGGTACCACTAGCATGAAACATACAGGTTTATTTCCTTTTTTAGATAATCATATAATTTTCAGGCATGTGTAAATCATAACATTTTAGTTTCAGTTCCTGAATTACCATTTGTAAGTAATGCATAGTCATTTTGACACCACAAAACCATGATGTCAGAACCCCATCTTATCTGATGGTACTATTCTCTGGTTTTATTCCTTTCAACTAATTGGCAGAATACCTGCAACCAAAATTATGGGAAACATAGAATTTATTATGATATAAAACCATAATGTGATACCCTCAGCCTATAATATAGGCATATTACATTAAGAGTGCATTATATCAGACCCTTCTTATATTTGACCTCTGATACTATTCACACAAAATGAAACAGAAAAATAAGACATTAAAGAACTAATGAATCAGACCACAACTTACCTAAATAGCCATAAATCTAACTTTGCTTGAACTAAAATTAAAACGTACCTATTATAATCTTTTTTGTAATCAATACATATAAGACAGAATTTGACACCCAATGAATATTTGTTACACATTTCAAATATGCTGAATCTATTTATCATTCTTTGCAATATTTTAATTTGTGTAAGTCAAATTATCTACTAAAGAACTATCAATCATAAATAAATATACAAATACCTATTTATGCGCATAAAATAAACATAAACATCCAATTTAAGTAAATAGAATATCAGTATGAATTGAAAGTAATTATACTTCTAACTCTTTATGTTAAGAAATATAAACAAAACTTGCATATATAGTTTTATCTTCTTATATCAAGTATATGACTTTATTAGCCTACCAATATACCTGCTTCAGTGTTATTTTTATTATTTATTATTACCTATAGGTATTAAATAGTAAGCAACACTTAAAAAACTAAATTTTCTGCATTCCATAAACACAACTATAATTATATGTGTAGTATATTATTTTCCATTATATAACTCACATACCACTGTATAATTTTAGCTTATAGAATAATGTATTTCTCTGCAGCTCGGCTTCATTTTACTGAGTGCAATAATTACTATGCATATTTTAACAATTTCATTTACTAACTTACTCTTTTTAAAATCATATAACTCATTTTAATGATGTGAAGCTTCAAAGAAGAACACGTTGCATATGTAAGACAACAAATATTAACTGACAAGACAATAAGTACAGCAAAGTCAGTGCAGTTCGAATATATACAAACATGTAATCCCATACTGTCAAATATACATTTACCTCATTCTTTACTAAAAACCTAAAGAGAATTTTATTAGTTTCATTTAGACGTAATAATCTTTTTTTAATGTAGTAACATTAAAACTTTATATTTAATGTTCTTCTTCTTTGTCTTTCAGCTGTTACTATTAGGGGTCACCACAGTGGATCACTGGTCTGCAGAAACATTGGCAGTGGAGGATTTATGGGCACCCAACTAAATATTATTTTAATGTCCACCTTGTTTAATTTAGTCTCTGCCTCTGCGAGCTTGTGGAAGTATTTCCTATTTCACATATCTAAAGGTCAACGACTTTTTCCTGAAGCTACATTGTCTATGACATCATTGTGGGGCTTCTGTTAGTGTAAAACAGCTCAAGACAAGTTCCAAAGCTTGAAAAACATTTAAACATGCTCCAGGTGGGAAGAACAGGTGTTTAGCTTCACTTTTAAACTTGCAAAACCCTCATGACAGCATCAGGTGAGCTGATATAGCATAAAAAGCCATTTTAAATGAACCTTTACAAGAAAAAAATGACTGTAAAGCTGTTTCATGAAAAAGTATATGTTTCATTTAACATCAGACCACTAAGGGAAGTAGGGTTACCATTCTATATCAGCCCTATACTTTTTAAACAGCTAAATATTTAGTAGGAGAGAGAGAGAAAAGAAAAGAAAAGAAAGCAACATACACAAAGTCACACTACACATATGACACAGCATTAAAATATCATTGCTGCAAAGTTTGACCTTCTTTAAATATCTAATATTCATTTATTATTATTATCAAACTTATGTTATACTGTTGAATTACACTGTACAGTAATGAGACACTTTAAGCTATTTGACTATGACTACTAGTATTTTTTTAACTCACTCTACAATTACATTTATTTGCCATGAAGACCTTTATTGAACTATATTATTTGCACATATTTTCTTCCCGGGTCTATATTAGATAACCAAATGTTATCTTTAGCAAATGCTCACATGAGCGTAAATGCCGGTAATTGAACTTTGTATTGTGGAGGGCTGTGCCCCTCACACCCCCCCGCTAACTATATATTCCAACTTCGAGATCACACTACAGTGAGGAAAGGGCAAATATCCCACTCCTCACTGTACCATGATCCCGCAAACACCCTTTCGATTCCTGGCATTTTCGCTCATGTGAGCATTCGCTAAAGATAGCATTCGGTTATCTAATATAGACCTTTTATTCCCATAAAAAAAGAAACAAAGGAAAATCATGATATTTGTAAATTATCTGAACTGTAGGCAAAGAAATATCATAAAGAGATAAACCTGACATTTATTTCACAGCAAAAACATAAAAAGTAAGCATAAGCCCTTATTATTTTAATTTCCCTGGAAAGTAAGACACTTTGATGTTAGATACTTAAGTGAAACATTTTCATATTTAGCTCCCTAGCTGCAGTGCCTGCACCTAAATTAATCTATTTCCATTTTTCTGACTGAGCTAACACATATATATTGTATTACAATTTCACTGTCACATGAAATCCAGTATAAGTACAAGTTCTAAGTGAGTTTGTCTCTGTCAAATATGTAAATCTCTTTACATTTATTTTACCTACTTTGTGCATAGCTATGAGTTAACTGTTTCCTTCTACTGCATTTCCCAGAGATGATGAAGATCCGAGCTCTTATTAATTTATTATTATTATTATTATTAGCTTTTGCTTAAAAGTGAATACAGTAACCAAGTAAAAAGAGATGAGAAAAGTGAACTGCCGTCACTAAAAACCACACAAAAGGTTCACTCCGGAGACCAAATAAGGGAATACAGTACACAAGCCATCTATGTTCCATATAAAATTAAGGCTATAGCGAAGATATGCCAACAGTAGTGTGGCAAATTCATTTATATGCATATTTTCTTTTCTCAGATATTTTTTTTAATTTCCAAAATAAATCTTATTCAATCATTTACATTGAACTTCAAATATCAGTTTAAGTAACTATACACAATATTTACATTTGGCTTGACATAAATAAAAGAAACCAAGTATTTAAGAAACATAACTAGTAAATTCAGTTACAGTTTCAGATATATCAGAGAGAGACTGAGTCCATTTGCAGAGTATCAATCAATAATCGAACTTTTCTCCAGGGATTGTTGACTAATGGCTTAGGGTAAATTCTGAGTTCTTTAGTTTTGGTCTCCATCAATGCTGTTTTCTTCAAAAAAGATAAGAAATCCTTCATAGTAGGCACTATATTAGAGTTCCATTTCCTGGTAATATACTTTCTGGCATTTGACAGTATTGTTCATAATAAATACAAGCTCATTTTATTTAAATAAGGACCTTTATTCACATTTAATAAAATTAGTGCTTTAGATAGAACACAGGATTCTGTAAATAAAGCCTGTAGGAAGTTGTTAACATCACTCCAATAAGTTTTAATAGCAATACAATCATAAAATACATGAGACCAACTGGCTTTAGTTATTCGCTGACATCTCCAACATAACCCATTTTCATTTACGCTAATTTTAGCAATTCTATCAGGTGTTAAAAAAGTTCTATGTAGAAACTTCCTAGTAAATATTTTCCATTACTGTGAATTAGATGTTAGTTTAACAGATAGCAAAATGTTTGATTTATTTTCTGATGTTAAACATATAGATTGTCCTTTTGTGACATAGTGCCAATAAATTTATTTGGGTAGCGTATATATTATTATTTCTCTATATATATTTGAAATTATATTCTTCATATTGTAATTATTATATATAATTCCAAATAGCCAGCTTATGAATTTTGGGGTAGTCTTAAAATAAAATTTTCTAATTATTCTACATAGGTCCTGAGAATATGTTAGTACACTCTGAACTAGTAGCCAGTCTTGATTTGTCATTTCATATTGTGTCTTTATGAATTGAACATCCAGGATCTTTAAATCTCTAATGCACTGTTGCTAGCAAATGAGGTTTTTGTATTCCCAAGAAATGAGAACTTCTCTGTTTACTCTATCAGGAAAAGTCTTAGTAATGATAAATGGAATTAATAGATCAATCCAAAGCTTTATATTAATAGTTACATTAACAAATTTCCTAAAAATATTAAAGAGATAATTAATTATATTCAGCTTAGGTAGTTTTGCTATATTATGTTGTATATTTGTACATAATAAAAACATTGTTTGTTAGTATTGTCCATTACTGGGAGATTTCTTAACATAGCATTTTCATTTGTTATTATATCAGAATGTAACTGTTTCCAATTAGAGTAGTAATTGGAATTTATCCAGTCTATAATGGTTTTAAATATAGAAGCTTTTATATAAGTCTCGATGTCTGGTAAGTTTAGCCCTCCTTGTTCCCATGGTTTAATATGGTGTGCAAGAGCAACTCTATTTCTTTCAGATGACCATAAAAATTTAAGTAGAAGTGTGTTTATTTCCTTGATAGAATGTCTCTCAGGAATCATCAGAATAGCTTGGGCTACATAAAGAATCTTGGGAAGTATGATCATCTTTATCAATTGAAGTCTATCTTCAAAGGTCAAGAATATTCTATTCCATTTATTCACAGAGCTTTTTATTGTATTGATAATATTATTATAATTTGCATATAGTATCTCTTCTATATCTTTACACAATATAATTCCTAAGTAATTTAAAGTGGGAACGTGTTTGCCAGGAATATGCTTCTCATTTATTTTTATTTCCTTCTTTTTATTCAATAACTAAAATTTTGATTTGGATTTATTGGAGTCCTGATATCATATGGAACTTCTGAATTAATGAATCTACTTCATTTAATACATTTTTTGTGTTAGGAACTGTGAGACGTACGTCATCTGCAAATGACATTGTTTTAGAATTGTATTGATCATATAAATCTATACCTTTTATCTTGGGGTTGCTTCTTATCAAAACAGAAAGTATTTATATACAAACACAAAGAAAATAGGGGGTATGGGGCAACCTTGCTTAGTTCCTTTTGTTAGATAGATGGATTCTGAAGTAAAAGATCCAAATTTAACGTAGGCTAAATTATGTTCATAAATGTTCCTTATGACTGAAATAAAGGAGGGAGGAATCAAATAAGGTTAAATTTTTAAATAGATAATCCCAACTTGAGAAGTCAAAGGCCTTCTCTATGTCTGATCCAATTATCAATGTTTCTTGATTTTCCCTGTTTATGAATTCTATTATGGTTATAATTATTTTAATATTGTCTTGTGTATGCCTATTATATATAAATCCAGTCTGATCATTGTTAATTATTTGGGGTAAAGGAATGTTTAGTCTGTCAACTAAAATTGACATAAATATCTTATAATCATTATTTAGTAATGCTATTGGTGTATAAGAGCCTCAATAGATAGGTTGTTTATTTTCCTTTAAAATTTGGGTGATTGAAGAATATCTCCAAGAAGGAGGGATTGCACCTTGTTTTTAAACTTTAAGTAGTGTTTTATGGAAAAGAGAAATTATGGAGATAGGAAAAGGTTTATACAGTTCTATAATTATGCCATCTATTCCAAGAGCTTTATTAGGTTTACTTCCTTTTGTGACTTCTTTATGTGAGATTGGTGTTTGAAAATCTAACTTTAATTCTTCAGTGATTTTTTTTTTTTGTTAGTTTAGTGGAAATTTCTTCCACATTCAATTGATTGAAAAAACTTTCACTTTTATAATGTCCTGTATAATGATGTTTAAAGGTATTAAGAATATCACTTATTTCTAAAACGTATTACTTTTTCCCCTCGTAGGATATTAACAATATTGTTAGCTTTAGATTTCATTTTAATAGATTATGCAGGTGTTTAGGTGAATTTCCATAAGTGTAACTTTAATTTCTCTTAAGCTAGATTAGTCTTCTGGGTTAAAATGTCATTATATTTTTTGCTTAGATACTCTATTTTCTTTTTATGATCAGATGAATCTGTGGTCTTTTTAGATTTAAGTAATAGGAGTTGAGATTGTAATTGCTGCAATTTTGATTCCCATTCATTAATTTTATTTTTAAACCAGCTTAGTGTTTTGCCATATGTATGTATATATATATATATATGTATATATATATATATATATATATATATATATATATATATATATATATATATATATATAAGCTTTTAATGAGTCCCATATCATAACTATATTAGCTTCTGAAGTATAGTTAGTTTCTAGAATGAACTGGAGTTCTGATAATAACCAAGGTTTGATGATGTAAGATGGAATTCTGGATGCGATGGTTAATGATTCAAACTCCATTTGAAATTTCATGACTAATGAGCTATGATCAGAGAGTGAGCATGGAACTACTGAAAAACTGAACATTTTTGAATGTAGTTCCCTAGAAACATATATTTTATCTAATCTGGTTTGTGTACTAAATATATAGTCTTGGTGATAAAATATTAATAAGTTATCACCTTTAATATTAAATGTATCTAGTAAATTGAAAGTCCATCTTTTTAGGAGTTTTGCAGTAGAAGATAGGCAAAGAGGTCTCTTGTTAGTGGTTTCAGAGGTATCTACAATTAAAATCCCCTCATTATTAAATTATCTTTATAATTATTAGCAATAAGGTCTAATTATTTTTATTTTTTTTTTTTGCAGCCCCTACTCCTATGTCAGGGAACCAATATAAATTAACTAATGTCCATATCCTATTATTGAATTTCAGTATAATGAGGGGTAAAAGGCCATCTTTGTCTGCATATTGGTAGATAACATCAACATTAATACTATTTAATATCCAATGATTTGGTCCATATTGGCTGTTGCCAGGAAAATTATAACAAGAAATTTGAAATCAGATACTTCTCCCTCTTTTCAAGAATTTAAGTCTCCTCTTACTGAAGTTTGCCATTTGGAACATTTGCACATTAAATCAAGATCTATCAGGAATACATATGCATATAATATGTGGAATAAGTTATATGATTTGCTAGAAAAATAATCTGTCAACTTAAAAATCTGTTGATGTATACCAACACTAGTACTTTTGTGAATGTCTTTGTAAATAGTTATGTTTGTTTAATATAGTTTGTTTTATTTATTCAAGTTGAAATATTTGTGAATACTCTGAAAATGTCTGTCTTCTATTTGAAATTAAAGTTGTTTTTAAAAAAAAATAATACTATTCTTTTCTATAGGATTATCACTCCTCTGGACTTTGAGTTATAAGAGGAATGAACTAAAGTAATATATTCATTGGGGTTCCATATATTATTTATTTTAAAATGAATTTCCTGAAGAAAGATTACCTGAGCTTTATTTAATTTTAGATACCTTAACAGATTACCTCTTACTTGGGTTGTTTAAGCCATTATTATTTAATGATAGCAATGTTAAGTCCATGTTAGACTGTTTTTGAACATTAAATCTATATCAATAGTCTTTCCTAATACACAAGTCCCCTCTAACAGCATAAGAACTATTTTGTTTTATGATGTTTTAAATAATATAATCAAGCAGATTTCTTTTGTAACTGAGAATAAAATAAGACTTAAGTCAGGCATATAAGAAAGAAAGAATAACTTAAGTAATGTAATATTTGATGAAATGAATCTAATAACAAAAATATGATTCCATACCAAACATGGAATGAAAGTAATTCCTAGTCTAGTAGATAAACATAGCTCTATTAGACAATCCCTCATTACTTATCTGCCAACTTCATCCGTGCTCTAAAATATTTTTTATATATTTGGGAGACTAACTTATAGTTACATAATAGATTGCGTCATTTTAATTAAATTACATACTAGGATATGTTGATCTTCTTTATAGATTAAACATGAAACTGAGATGTTCTATTAAGCTAGGAATAGTGTAAATACTTAAGCATTTGCTCTGATATGTGATTTTGATATAAGAATTCCATTATTAATTTAGCAATGACCATTGTGTTGTACTTTATAGCTATATTATAGTGTAAATGATTCATAACAAAACTCTCCTAAATATTTATAAATAGGGATAGAACTTCTTAAATGAACTTATTCAGGTTTAAATTTAATCTTTCACAGTCTAATGAATATTTATCATCGGTTCCATTTAATGTTTTCATAAATAGTCTTATTAGTTATTTTCTTATAAACCATAAAATCAATTGCAAACTACAATAAGTTGAAATGAAGATATAGTACTATTTCAATCCAAGGTAGTGAAGTGTTGTTGAACTTTAAGCTAATTCAGATAAACCTTAACTATGCATTAAGTCAATCAACATCCCTACTGCACAAATTAAAATATTCATAAGGATTAATTATTTTATTGATTTCCAAGGAACCAAGCAGATGTGGCTAGGCATTCAACAAGTGTAAGTACCACAGTGGTTCATCATGACTGAATGTATAAGGGTTATGAATATTGGATTGTTATATTTACAATGAATAAAGTCTCAAGCCTATACAATTACACATTACGTGTGTTACAAGGAAGTCAGGATTTGGCACTTTATTATTAAAACTTCATTAAGTTTGTAATTCTGATGGTTATCTTATAGCCAGTGAGTTGCTACTTATCAAACAACACTCTGCACTGTCATTATCATGTTTGCTTTCCTTATAAAAGAAGATGTAACCATAGTTTATCTTACACCTGCTCATACCAACAGATCAGTTCATGTTTCCCATATAAAGAGAGTGATCTGGTCAAGGTGCCATAGTATTCTTATCTATACTCTTATCAGACCTCTCAACTGTACCAAATTCCTCAATAAATACCGGTTTTGAGGGCAAAACATTGGGGTGCCACAAATTCCCAAGTGGCCTCTTTAATTTCCGAATTTCCTGGGTTTTGTTTTATATGAAGTTTTCTTTGAACGAATGATGTCATCACATGTAGGGCATGCGCAATGATGTGCAGACAGACAGCCTGTTAGAATGCCTAAGCCATTACTTAATTTAATTTAACTTTTCTTTAAACCAGTCCACATGTAATACAGGCAGTGCCTTCTTTCCCTGGCTACTCCAGGTAAGGGGAAAATTCTGTTACCACTTTTTGTTGCTTGTAGTACTTAAAAAAATGCATTCTGGTGTGGGTGTGGGTGTACAAGATAAATGGCAGTAGTATTGGTGAGGTATATGTGAGAGAGAAACTGCAGCAGCACTGTTTACTCATGAGGAAGCTGTTACAGTCATCAGTTACATTCTGCAAGGAAAATTAATCTGCATTCTGGAAATCTGTCTCTGTTAAGTTTACTCATTAGGTAGGTGTTACAGTCATCAGCAGTTACATTCTGCAAGGAGAATTAAGCTGCACTGTGTCTGTTAAGTTAAGCTGCATTCTGGTATGTGTGTGTGTGTTGTGTGTGTGTGTGTGTGTGTGTGTGTGTGTGTGTGTGTGTGTGTGTGTGTGTGTGTGTGTGTGTGTGTGTGTGTGTGTGTGTGTGTTCAAGAGAAACAGCAGCAGTGTGTGCTCATGAGGAGGAAGCTAAGCCGTGTGAGTTACATTTTGAAGCTGCAGTCTGGTGTGTGTGCAGGAGAAATCTGAAGTTAAGCTGTGTATGCAGGTTGCAGGAGAAGTCTGAAGTTACGTACATTCTGCAGAAATGGTAATACCAGGCCAGCAACCAGCAAGTAAGAGGAGTTATACAGCAGTCCCATATTTAGACCTTTGTGACCACAGCTTAGCGTTCTCTATTTTCCCTTCCCAACTTTATTACCTCAATATCCCAGCCCTTATTCTTGAAGCTCTTGATGCGATGCTTTTCCAAGCCAGTGTTTTCAGCCATGGTTGTAGCTGAGGGGAGGGGGCTCACAGAGTGCAGTTGCTCAGTTTGCTCCTGCTGCTGCCACTGCACCACCTATACATGACTCCAACTGCAATGTCTCCTTTGTCAGAAGGAGGCAAATGAACAAGTGGCTTTGAACTTTTTTTAATCCTTACTGCCCCACAGTCCTTCTACTTTTGGAATCCCTTTATTCACCTTAGTCATGTAAACTTTAGTTCAGATAGCCAGTGTCCATTAAAACTGTGTACAGTCATACACAAACAGGGAGGAGGCAATGACTGGGTAGGTGCTAGTGGGCAGGGCTTAGTATGATAAAGAGATTAGGTGAGTGGGCTACTATGTTTAAGTACTTCTAGGATGAATGTTGGGATTCTAAGATGATGGATTTAATTTTGCCCACTTGTATACCAATTATTATTATTATTAAAAATCTTAAGCAATAAAGAGTGTGAATGTGCTAGCAATGATGCTGCATAGTTTATCACCTTCTGAATATACGCATCAAAAGTGCATTCCATTGGACTGGGGATGATGGAGCAAAGAAAGTGCTTTGTGACCTGATACCACTAATTGGTATTGGTAAATGGAATGCAAACAATGCTCATTTCATTATTTTTTTCCCTTAGAAGAAAGTAAAACATTGTATCTATGTCCTTACGGTGGTAATATATATTTCTGTGCAAGACTCAGCCATTTCGGAGCAGTAGTAACAGTGATTGACAACAGTCGTGTAAAAACAAAGTATAACAAATGCAAAGCACTGGCATGAATGAGACATTTACACATTCTAACTAAACATAAATCACCACCTGTGGCACCCTCTATTAAAGTTAACTTTTCTTACAATGAAACATCAACATTTAATAGTGTAAAATAATTATAAAAACAACAATGCACTGAGAAGTTGAGGTTAGCACCTATCCACATTTCAAGAGGACACTCTTGATTTGGCTAGCTAGGTAGCTAGGTATGTATGTGTGCGCGCACGCGCGTGTGTGTGTGTGTGTGTGTGTGTGTGTGTGTGTGTGTGTGTGTGTGTGTGTGTGTGTGTGTGTGTGTGTGTGTGCGTGTGTGTGTGTGTGAGTGTGTGTGTGTGCGTGAGGGGGAGGATGATAAATTTCAAATGTCTTATGTATGTATGTTTGTAAAATATATTTTCAATGTTCCTCTAATACTGTACTTAAAACATGAAACTTGAATTATAACCTAGCCTTAATTTTAGAAATCATTTGTTAAGCCTTTTGTATTGGTGAGGAAGACATGAGCGATCTTGGACTATTTTTCCATTAGAAATGAATCAGTGTAGGCATCTGTAAACACCTTCTTGACCTACTTTCAAGATCTTCTTTTTTTTCGTATAACTTCAGAATTCTGTTTGAAAATAAACTCAGCATGGTTCTCACCTCCAGCCACTCTCCCATCCATATCATTTACTGCTTCTTCATTTATTTGCTGTGACTGTTGCTTAATCACCTCATTCAACAGCTCCATCTACTTCTTATTTTCTTCTTTAATATTGTCAATTTTCTATTCCAGTTGATCAATGTTTGATGCAAGATCCTGGGTCTTGGTTAGTATAGAATGCAGTTCTTTTTTTCATTATAGATTCTTGTGTAGTTCCTTTCGAGTAACTCATTGTAGTAATGAAGCAATAAGTTCTAACAGGAAAAAAGGAACACCAACTAGATTTTTCTATAAAAAATTTATAGATAACTCTTAAATATTAATTTTCCAGTGAAAAAAGACTATAAGCTGACTTTTCTGATAAAAAAGAAATCCTGTCAGAATAAATCAAAATAAACAGAGCAATGTTTCAGTGATGCTAACAGCTCTCCATCTTGGCCACACCCCCTGAGGTTCATCCATAGTCAGTGTTGAGGTTTGTCATCTTATCACCATCATTAGTATAAAAACAGTAATACATTGATAGTAATGCAGGAAAAAAAACATATTTGTGTCCAAAAAGATCGGCAGCACATTTGAAACTAGATTAATTAACAAGCCTAGACAAGTACATGCACTAAATATGTAGGTTAAGCTGCTCTGGAATATGGTTTCCTATCAGAGTTTATATTTCAGATTGACAGTAGAAACATGAGACTGTTGATAATTATATTTAACACATAATCTGCTTTTTCTTATGACTTCATTTGCATAGTTGCACAAGCAAATTGTATTTGCCATGGAAGAGAGCACAGAACAAGGCAATTCCTTTTGTTTCAGAACAAAGCAGCACTCTGAGGCTTATCCAGCTTGAAACATACAGTTTGCTTTAACCATTTTT